>NC_039480.1:2477721-2590819 GCF_003590095.1 Trichoplusia ni
TAGGTTATCTTTGGGGGTCCGTAGACTGGTTTCGGGGGTCCATAAACGGGTTTAGGATGACCAAACCCTGGCTTGTTTAAGGTAATCTTTGGCGGCTTGAAGGGGACTCCATACGTTGGTTTCGGCAGACTTTGCTTCGGCGGTCCATAGATCTTCTTTGGAGGCCCGTAGGTGGGTTCGGGGGCCCGTATACCGGTTTCGGAGGTCCGTATACTGGTTTCGGAGGTCCGTAGACGGGTTTCGGTCTGGATGGCGGCGGTGGGGGGCCGTGGTAGGTCTGGCTGGGGTTGGGGAAAGTTACGGGAGCTGGGGGCCCGTAGGCACCGGGAGGAGGGTTCAGTAGAGGGAGGTCTGGGACTCCGTAGACCGGCGCAGGCGCAGAATGCTGGAGATCTGAAACTGTTGATACAAGGAGAGTTAATTGTTAAGTATTTGAAATAAAGTGAGGAAGAAGAGAAAGAAAGCTTCCTCTTTGATGGCGGTTAGAAAAACAGGGTAGTTCACGCGATGGGATAGTAAAATACAAATAATGCAAAGAAAAAATTTAAGCCACAGATAGGAATTGAACGTGCGACTCCTGACCATACGCGCCAGGCGTTTCACCAACTAAGTTATTGAGCGAATTGCAGCACTTCTTCATTTTTAATTTCATGATAAGCCTGTGGGGCTCAGCTAAGCTGCAACTATACAAGTGGATCGACCACAGGTTTAGCTACGCTTGATACGGTCGGTCATGATGGGTGACCATCTATGTCATTACGAGTTCCTCCGGGTTTCGGAAGGCACGCTAAATTGTGGGTCCCAGCTGTTATTCATACATCTTTGACAGTCGTCAGTAGCTTGAAAGTCTGACAGCCAGTCTAACCAAGGGGTATTGTGTTGCCCAGGTAACTGAGTTGAGGAGGTCAGATAGGCAGTCGCTCCTTGTGAAACACTGGTACTTAGCTGCATCGGTTTAGACTGGAAGCCGACCCCAAACAGTTGGGGAAAGGCTAGAATGATGATGACGAGAAGGAAAAGTCGATATATTTATCTGATAATCTTGAAAAACTCACTAGTATTAGATAGATCCCTCGGGGGTCCGTATGCATCGGGCGGGAGGGGTTCGCCGTACGAATTGGAGAGACCAGCTTCTCGTTTCTGAGCTGTGCCCCCTGGAAACAGACGAAATAAATGCCTTTAATAAATAGTCAGGAATGTCCTAAAGACCGGTGAACTATAGATTGTTAATTGGTCGACGGTTTGAAAGAAGTAGCGTTCATCATTGCCAAATGACTTGGAGGATGAATTGAGTGATAAAAGTAAATTGTTTCGGATATCAGGTGTCAATGTCAATAGGTTTTCTTTGGTCTTATGCCCAACTATGTACCCTCCAAACACCTCACTTCCGCTTCGGATTGATTAGATGTTTCCATAATGGCTGTTTATGAAATACACGCTAAAAAGCTCAACTCTTGATTTTAAAAATGCTAAAGCTTTCTAACATTTTTTTAGATTGACTTTTTTGCTTTCGAATGAAAGTACTCGTAAAGACAATAAGAAGAATCTTGCGGAGTTATGGCCAGAATACCGAGGGATGCCGCGTTCATTCAACACCTTTCAGATGGTATGTCTAGTAGACGATAACAATTTATGAAAAGCATTTTTATAAATCTGAAATGAAAAATATGAATATGCCTTAATTCGCTATTAAGGTCATACTGAAAATTAGAATAATCATTCCAAAAAAACCCCCTGTATATGAACGACCGTCACCATCATCACCAGAACAGCTTCCAACATACCTGAATGAGTAGCCTCCGCCACCAGATTCCTGGTCGCTGTCCTTGTTCACCAGCCCCGGAGGCGTCTCCTCGGCCACCACCGATGACACCAGCGCCACCAGCAGGAGACACACCTGGACAAAGAGTTGGTATATATAGGCATTTTATATTGTCACATAATCGGCGTGATTATTCTAGCCTTTCTCAAACAATGTTGGGGTCGGCTTCCAGTCTAACCGGATTCATCTAAGTACCAGTGTTTTACAAGGAGCGACTGCCTATCTGACCTCCTCAACCCAGTTACAGACAACACGTACCCCTTAGTACACACATCCCGTTGTCAGTGTGTTTGGCGTGGGAAGCTTAAACCACGCGTTAAAAAAACAGTGCTAATCCTCCTAACTCCATACCAAATTTCATGAAAGTTTAGGCGAGAAGATGTAACAAACATACACACAGATAAACACAGATACTTTCGCTTTTGTCATATCATAAAAGTATATAGAACATTAAATAGTAAATAAGAACACCATTTACAATTGCGTGCACATAAATAACCGAAGATCGTGATCTGTGAAAAAGTAAAACTTATAATACCAGCTAATGTTAGCAATATTATTATGGTTATTTTAAACGACTCCCGCAATAAGGGATTTAATCCTTGTCTCGCGAAGGGTTTCACAAACATACAAGTCACATGCACAAAGACACCCAGACTCAGAACAACCGATCGTGGTTCACGCTTGTCATACGTGGGGATCGAACCCGCGACACCTTTGACGACCTCCTTGGTCGAGTAGCGTACGCATCGGTTTCAAGGTGTCGCTAGCTCTGAGGTCCCGGGTTCGATCCCCGGTTGGGTCAATGTAAAAATTCACATTTCTTCATTGTCTCGGGCCTGGGTGTTTGTGGTACCTTCGTTGTATCTGAATTCCATAACACAAGTGCATTAGCAACTTACTTTGGGTTCAGAACAATGTACGTGATGTTGTCCGCATTTCATTTCATTTCATTTCATCGCGCTCAGTGGGTTTGGCGTGGTGACCTCAACCACTCGGCTATCCGTGTTGCTGTTGGCGGATAGCCGAGTACGCAGTAAAATCGTAACACAGAGCATCACAATGTGAAGAACGGAATCTCTGTTCCAAGATAGATTATTTGTCAAAGAAAACTGTTCAGTCCTTCAGACAGATTTCCAAAAGATATTGGATACGTATTTTTTTTATTTTATCTCGTAAATATATTATTAACTTGAAAAAATCTCAAGTCTCACTGTTTTGCAATGACATACTTCGTTCAAATTATATTAAAATCGGTCTAGGCTTTTTTTATAGTTGTAAATTGCATTGTCATAGGGTTTGAAGGTACCCTGAAAATTTCAGCCTGCTAGCTTAGCGGGAAGTGCTTCAAAACACGAGGTCAAACCGAGGTCGTGGGTTCGATGCCCACCTAGGACAAATGTTTGTGTGATGAGCACGATCATTTGTCCTGTGTCTGGATGTAATTTATCTATATAACGTATGTATTTAGAGATATATGAGTATGTTTATCAGTTGTCTAGTACTCATAATACAAGCTTTTCTTAGTTTGATACTAGATGGCGTTGTGTGAAAGTTGTGAAATATTATATTATTCTATAACCACAGCAATATTATGAGTTAGAAGGTAGTAGATCAATCATTATAATATTGAAGTAGGAAAATGAACTTTAATCCATTGGTTTAAGGGCGATTTTAATGTTGTATTGTTGAAAGCGAAATGCCGTTTACAATTTTGTAATTATTTACTATTACGTTTTGTTTGTTTGTGGTTTAAGTTTTATAATGATTTTGTGGCTAATGTTACTGTACAAATTGTTTTTATATAATAGTTTTATATGCTCGTGGCTAAGCTATAACCGCATATGTGATTCGATCACAGGTTAAGCTATGACGTGGTTGGTCCGTAGATGGGTGACCATCTTTGTCGTAACGAGTTCCTCCGTGTTTCGGAAGGCACTTTAAATTGTGGGTCCCGGCTGTTATACCTACATCTTTGAAAGTCGTTACAGGTAGTCAGAAGCTTGAAAAGTCTGACAGCCAGTCTAACCAAGGAGTATCGTGTTGCCCAGGTAACTGGGTTGAGGAGGTCAGATAGACAGTCGCTCCTTGTAAAACACTGGTACTTAGCTGAATCCGGTTAGACTGGAAGCCGACCCCAACATAGTTGGGAAAAGGCTAGTATGATAATGATAATAGTTGTATATGCGTTGATATTTAGCTAGCTTTTGCCCGCGACTTTGTATGTGCGGTTATGAAGACATAAGTTACGAATTATTTTTTACTGTTTTGCTCCTAATTATTATAGCGTGATGATATAAATATATTCTCTAGCCATCGTCAATAAATGAGCTGCCAAATATATTTTTTTCAAATCTTTCTTATAGTTTCAGAGTTTAGCGTGTACATAACAAAAAAACAAACTATTCCGCTTTTAAAAAATATACACCATGATTTTTTAGTCGTCTTACAAAAGCAGCCCAGTTCATGTATCCGAAGTAAAATACCCCTAGGCGCGATTATTATTTTTTTATTATCAACTAGTATAATAAGTACGAAGAAAAAATAAACAAAAGAAATCTGAAATATACCCCGCACCCCTCGCCATTGTTACAAGGCTCGGACCGCGCTCGCAACAGAGCTGTGTTTCTAAAAAACTACGAATTGCATCATAATATTGAATAAAAATTGCATTTTAAATTTATTCAAATCTCATAAATACCTATTTTTTTATCATGAACGTGTTCTAGTCATTGGATACATGAACTGGGCTGCTTTTGTAAGACGGCTAAACAATCACGGTGTATATTATTAGACCTAGATAGATGAATAAAGAATCTGATACGCAATCAATATTTTATTTGGGGAGGGCTAGAGATGCTTGTTTTTATAACTTAAGGCCGATTTTGCAATCGTCAGATAACTTTTATCTGTCGAATATGTTTGACGCTTTGACAGATTTTGTATAGAATAATAATATATCAAACGGCCATATTTGACGACCTCCGTGGTCGAGTGGCGTACGCACCGGTTTCAATGTGTCGCTAGCTCTGAGGTCCCGGGTTCGATCCCCGGTCGGGTCAATGTAAAAATTCACATTTCTACATTGTCTCGGGTCTGGGTGTTTGTGGTACCTTCGTTGTATCTGACTTCCATAACACAAGTGCTTTAGCAACTTACTTTGGGTTCAGAACAATGTATGTGATGTTGTCCGCATTTATTTATTTATTCGTCAGATAAAACTTAACTGATGATTGAAAAATCGGCGCTTTGTATAGTAACTAAGTGAGACGAATTAATATTTATGAATGAGTCTTCAAAAGGATGTATCAGGATCTCGTGCCTATTTCTCCAGTCCTGTGCAGCCTCATCCAGACTCGACCCGAGACCTTTACTATATCATCTCTCCATCTTGCTCCCGGACGACCGACACTTCTTATGCCTTGTCTTGGCCACCATTCTGTCAGCGCCTTAGTCCACCTGCCGTCACTTCGTCTGGCCAAGTGGCCAGGTCTGTGGCCCAGGTCCACTTCAACCTCATTATTGTGTCTCCGACGTCTCGAACTTTGGTTCGTTTTCGGATATCCACATTACGGACTCGGTCTTGGACAAAATCAACTACTAATTAATTAGCTTCTTAATTAAAAATAAAAACTAGCTAATCAAGCTTCGGATCAACTTCCGTCATACAATTTCCTAGTTATCTACTTCACATAGACAAGAAAAAGATACTTTTAATAAGAGTTTATTGGACGATCTATTGTTTCATAATCATAGACAATGCTAAAGATAAAAACTGGAGCTCAAAGAGATGGGAAGTAATTTGTTTTATCGATTCGTTAGGGATGTGAAAATCGGATGTCGATAAATTTTATTTATTATTTATGTTTTACTACCGCACTAACGTTTAATCCTTGTGTTTCGGGGTTTCACAAATATTCAGGTTTCATGCATTAAGACACTCAATCATTCGGACCTAATACTTTTTTATATTGTTAAAAGAGGTCTAAATAAGTTTCTGATTGAAAAAGCACTGAACGGATCGGATAGTTTTATCCCAATTTTATGATCCCATGTGATCATTTTCGATATTATAGCGGGAGGGCCCGCAGGCAACAGCTAGTTATTTATAATAATAGGAACTAAGATTCAAATACTATATCCGTTTAAGCCAGTACTTGGTTCCTGTAAATATAAGTATCTTTGTTCATATTAGCTCTTACACATAAAATATTTATACATCCGTGTCGATATCGATATAAAATCTATCGACAATGTCCCCGCACTATCCATAAACCAGTTTAACAAGAAAGAGAGTGTGTCAATAGCTTCTAGAAGGTTCCGTGGGACGTAGGAAATAGCATGCATAGCTCACTAAACGACGGATGTATGACAAACTAAGGTTTGCTATACCTGAGGTCGTGGGTTCGATTCCCACCCAGGACAAATGTTTGTGAGATGAGCACGATCATTTGTTCTGTATCTGGATGTAATTTATCTATATTATGTATGTATTTAGAAATATTTTAGTATGTTTATCAGTTGTCTAGTACTCGTAATACAAGCTTTGCTTAGTTTGAAACTAGATGGCGTTGTGTGAAAGTTGTGTAATATTATTATTAAATTCTCTGAAATTACTAAGTACAAACTTCATTTTCAAGATCAATTAAAAATTCTGCTCCGTGTTTCAAAAGGCACGTTCAACTGTGGGTCCCTGCTGTTGTTAACACATCTTGGACAGTCGTTACTTGTAAAACACTGGTACTTAGCTGTCTCCGGTTAGACTGGCAGTCAACCTCAACTTATTTGGGGAAACGGCAGGATGATAATGTTATAAAACATTTGCTTGGTTATAACTTTGTCCAACAAGTCCAAGGTCTCAAGTTCGATCCCAGAGGGATCCGTTTTGTAACGTATTTCATTACTGCTCTCCCCCTGATGACCATAGCGTGATGGCATTTATCCTTCCTTTGCAATATATGGGATATCTACCGCTCTCAAACAGCCTAACAAACACTTCTGCTTTATAATATTAACTAATATTAAGTATAGTCTTACCACTCTCCGCCGAAATATCTGCAACAAGAATAACAAATTAGTTAATAATACTTATACAAAGTAAATCTATAATTAACACTAATTAAGTTATTATTTTAGACATCCTATTTTTTATTTCTATGCTAAGAAAACTCCTTCTTTTCCTCTCCAAAAAATAAAATTTCTGTATCAAGGAATTTAATTCCTGTGTCTCCAAACATACAAGTCACATGCACAAGACACCCAGACTCAGGACAAGCATTCGTGGATCACACAAATGCTTGTCCCACGCGACACGTCGCGCTCAGTGGGTTTGGCGTGGTGACCTCAACCACTCGGCTATCCGTGTAGTCAACAATAGGCCCCGTTAGATACAGAATTTTTAAAACTAAGCCCTCTTAACCATGACAGTCTATTTTGACAATACATGTCTTAGCCATACCGAATGATGTTTCGCATACAAAATAAAGTGTTTTTCAAAAAAGGTTGAGTATAACAACGATCCTTATTGAAACCAAAACATTATTTAAAAACGAAAGTTTTCATTGTTTCAAATTTTGTAATACAAGTGTTAAATTGTGTGTTAAATGAAGCGAATAATGTATACACGGAGTTATTCTACTATTATTATAAACGCGAAAGTTTGTATGTATGGATGTTTGTTACTCTTGAACGCAAAACCTAAAAAAAAAATGCTTAATTGAAAAATTAAAACTATGATAATTTGAATTTAAAATTTTAATATAATTTATAATTCAATTTAAATGTAATGTTATAATAGAGTGTAAGGTTCTTGGCTCTTTTATTTTATTTTATAACTCAAAAACTACTGAACGGATTTAGACGAAACTTGGTACACAGATAGTTTATAACCAGGATTAACACATAGGATAGTTTTTATCCCGATTTTATGTTCCCGTGGGAAAGGCTAGCGGGAATCAGCTAGTACACATATATAATATAATAATATAATGTTGGACAATATTCACACAACGCCATCTAGTCTCAAATTAAGCAGAGCTTGTGTTATGAGTACTAGACAACTGATAAACATACTTATATAGTTCTAAATACATACATATTATAGATAAATTACACCCAGACGCAGAACAAATGATCGTGCTCATCACACAAACATTTGTCCTGGGTGGGAATCGAACCCACGACCTCTGGTATAGCAGTCAGGGTCACTAACCACTAGACCAACAGGCCAGTCAACAGGCCAGTCATATATTCTTGAAAGGCATGAATGAAACTTTACCATAAACATTTGTCGTTCTATGCTTAGGTTTTATGCACGATGTGCAGGTTCGATCCCAACGTAAGCAAAGTAACAATGTGACATTTTTAAAGTTTTATGTATTTTCTTAATTATTCTAAGACACCACTTACAAACGGTGAAGGAAAACATCGTGAGGAAACCTGGATTACAAATATTGGAATCTGAAACCCGCAGTGAGCTAGCGTGGTGAGCAATGCTCAAACCTTCTAAATAGAAAGAGGCCTATGCCCAGCAGTGGGACGTACTTATGCTGGTATAATAAACATATCTGTTGCCCGCGACTTCGTCCGCGTGGTAAGAAGATATAAGTTATGAACCTGCCCTGCTTTTTCCACATTTTCCATTGTATCTTCGCTCATACCAATCGCAGCGTGATGGTATATAGCCTATAACCTTCCTTTATAAATGGTCTCTTGAACACAAAAAGCTTTTATCAATTTGGACCAGTAATTCCTGAGATTAGCGCGTTCAAACAAACAAACAAACTCTTCAGCTTTATATATTAGTATATAGAGTATAGATTTGTCCTAGATGAAAATCGAACCCACGACCTGCAGTATAGCAGTCATTACCACTTAACACTAGACCAACAGGACAGCCAACGACCATTACTAACTAATACTTGACTCTTTTCAAACTTATCTCAAGGCATCTTAACTCAAATTTTCCATAGAAAGGGAAACTTATAATACCAGAAATTGAATAGAAGTCACGGGTAAAAGTCATACTATAAATAAATACACGCATTCCAAACCTCACGAAACAACTTTCTTTGGATGTTATGACGCGGGAATCAAACCCGCACCACTGGTTACATACGAGCAGTGAAAGTTGACACGACATGCCACTTGACAAATATGATGGGTGTGCATCTCATTTATACACTAACTGTTACCCGCGACTTCGTCCGCGTGGTTAGAAGATATAAGTTAGGAATTTTTGAACGAAGCCCTCGAAGATGAATATTTTTCCCCGTATTTGCCACATTTTCCATTGTATCTTCGCTCCTATTAGTCGTAGCATGATGTTATATATAGCCTTTAGCCTTCCTTGATAAATGGTCTATTCAACACAAAAAGAATTTTTCAATTCGAACCAGTAATTCCTGAGATTGGCGCGTTCAAACAAACAAACTCTTCAGCTTTATATATTAGTAATATAGATATACTAGCTTTGCCCCGCGGTTTTACTTGAGTTTTACGTATGTCCCGTTTCAAGTGCGATCATATTATTGAAGGCGGATCCTACAAATCACTATCGTAACAAAAGTCAGGATCACTTAATATGGTGGTTAAGTATTCTTAAATTTTCGTGCAATTTTACAGTTGTTTTTCTGTCATAAAAACCTTCTTTTGATAATTACAAATACAACAAAAAAAATGTTTTTTTTTTATGGATATAAAGGACAGCTATTTATTACACGTTAAACGAAAAGAACCCACGTTTTTAAATGTCACTTTTTTGTAATTTTATGAATATCGGCACAGTCGTTTTTATAGATGTAAATTGCATTGTCATCGGGTTTGAAGCTACCCTGAAAATGTCAGCCTGCTAGCTTATCGGGAAGTGCCTCAAAATTGAGTTGCAAAAATCCAACCGGAACCACAAAAAAACAAGAAAAGCGAGTGTATAAAAACGTGGGAAAAAATAAATCAATTAAATCGTTTCATATAAACCAAAATACCGAGAAAAAAAACGAAAAAAATATACAAACGAATTGAAAATTAACATTCTGGGTGAGAATCGAACCCACGCCCTCCGCTATACCAGTCAGGGCCACTAACCACGAGACCAACAGGCTTGTCATTACGTAAGCTGCACGCATCGAAAGTTTTCGAAAGCTCATGACCTGTCACAGAGCAAACAGCAAACAGGTTTTATGCCTACTTCCATCCAACATCGTAGAGGCAAAGTAAATAAACCAGTTATTTCAATTTAAGTAATTTATTCAATAGTTGTTCTTAGCAAGCATTTTTGTAGTTGAGTTTTAAGTGAGAGCGGATATCCTAGTAATGTTATAACGCGAAAGTTTGTATGTATGGATGTTTGTTCCTCTGTCACGCGAAAACCACTGAACGGATTTTGACGAAACTTGGTATAGAGATAGTTAATAACCAGGATTAATATATAGGATAGTTTTTATACCGGTTTACGATGTTCTCCTAGGGTTATTGTCGACTGCTGTTGCCCGTGACTTCGTCCCCGTGGGTAGAAGATAAAAGTTATGATTTATACCTGCCCTGCTTTTTTACATTTTCCGTTGTATTTTCGCTCCTATTAGTCGCAGCGTGATGGTTTATAGCCTAAAGCCTTCCTCGATGAATGGCCTATTCAACACAAAAATAATTTTTCAATCCGGACCAGTAGTTCCTGAGATTAGCACGTTCAAACAAACAAACAAACTCTTTAGATTTATATTTTAGTATAGAGTATAGATTTATAGCAGACCGGCCCGCGGGCCACAGTTTAAGATATAAGTAAGGAGCTTTTTAATTGGATTAAGTAGTAATAATTAAATTACTGCTTTGTTAGAAACAGCGCAACAGGAATTAATCCCCATAAGGAATTAATTCTTGTATAGAAGACAGTTTCACAAACATTCAAGTCACATGCACAAGACACCCAGACTCAGGACAAGCATTCGTGGATCACACAAATGCTTGTCCTACGCGTCCTTGTCTCCTTGATTATGAATGAATGATTCTATTTATACAAAATTTTAACGGTTTAATCTTGAATGCTACTGGATTCGATTACAACCCAGGACAAATATTTATGTGATGAGCACGATCATTTGTTCTGTGTCTGGGTGTAATTTATCTACATTATGTATGTATTAATAAATATATAAGTATGTTTATCAGTTGTCTAGTACTCATACTACAAGCTTTGCTTAGTTTGAAACTAGATGGCGTTGTGTGAAAGTTATGCAAAATTATGTATTATAATTATAGTCATTTTATTGATTTTACATTTTCGCAAGTTAGGTAATATCGGAACCGGTTATTTTCAATAATCAAATAGTTTTGATTGTAGTTATTAACATAGTGACATGGCGATTAGTATTCATATTAAAGTAACAGATACACTGTACAAATAATTTACAATGAATTTAAATAATCAACTATTTTTATGGTTCAGATAAAAGTGTATAAATACATTTTTATTTTATATTTTAATGTTATTAATGCGAAAGTTTCATAACTAGCTGTTGTCTCGTGGTTTCGTCTGTTTTTATTTGAACTTATTGGTTAAAATATGGCAACATTATTTTTTGTGTCATTTAGGAAATTAACACCCGTGTACGTCAAGTATTTGTGTGATCCACGAATGCTTGTCCTGAGTCTGGGTGTCTTGTGCATGTGACTTGAATGTTTGAGAAAAACCCCGCTATCAAGAAGATTTGTATTCGTTTTCTATTATAGTGAGATGTAACATTGTCTTGCCTGAAATATAAGGAAGTCACCGAGCATCAAAATGTTTCTCGCCATCGATCGCGTTTGATTCGGGTTAATGAGTTTGTTCCTTATTTTATTATGGCAACTATTTTTATGTTAGTCACAAATTTTAAAGTCTGGATTTTAAGTTTTCTTCTAGATATGAAAATATTGGAATGGTCCATACAAACTTCCACCCTTTATTTTATAAAAGTCACGGGCTGGAAAGAGACCAAATTGAGCTTATATCACTCTCTATCCTTAAATCTAAAAAATCACGTCACTTCCTCGCTTCGTTTAAAAGTGAAAGACTGACAAACAGACACACACACGTTCGCATCTATAATATTATTACAGAAGTATAGATAGGTGGCAATACGATTCGGTTATTAACAATAATAAAATTATAAACAATTTGCAAAATTATAGTATTTATTACCATAACCAATATGATTATTTCACGCTAATAAGATATTGCATAGTCATTTGCAATAATTATATTACTTATAATTTTAATAGGTACTTAATGAAATGAACGCATGAATCCATTGAATATTAGAAATAAAATAATTAAATCTGAAATGACCAACCAAGGAATATAGTATGGCAAGGCAAGAGAAACAGTGAAAGTATAATAAATAGATTTAAAAAATTTGAAGACACTTTTAAATGAATTTTATCGAAATCGGTCCAGCCGTTTACAGCTGTAAATTGCATTGCCTGCTTATCGGGAAGTGCCTCGAAATTGTGTTGCAAAATCCAACCGGAACGATAAACACAAAAACAAGAAAGTGAGTGTATAAAACGTGGGAAAATGGCGGAACATGGTACCATGACCTTTCTTTGATTACGGAATTCTAAAATATCTATAGTTACACACCAATAGTTTTTGTAATTAGACCAAGGGCATATTTTAAACATCTGTGGGCATAAATTAGGTTATGTAAACAGCCATTATTACACATAATATTGTGGGGTCCGTACACACGCTAAAGAAAAGAAATTTCCATCATTTTTTTTGTTCGTTTCAACGATTGCTGAACCCTCACTTTCATTTTGAATTCGATTTATTTTAGCGGCAAAATGAGATTTAGTCTGGTGACAGACGGATGAACAGACGGTGGAGCCTTAGTAATGGGGTATTATAATTAGATATTTTATAATCTTAGAATTTCAATCCTTGAAAACAAAATTAATTCAGCTCATGATATTTTGTTTTGACATACTTTTTCTTCCAAAAAGATAATAAAAAAAGCCGTTTTTAAAAACAACCCTCATCTGCATAAAAACATCGACATTCATCACATCCACTACCAAGCATCTCAGAGGTCACAGCCAGTAGGTATAAAACGTTCAAGAAAACGTCGCATCTTCGACATGATCTTTGCAAAACTGGTTTTACTTTCTACGTGAAAGTTAAGGTTGAAATGTAAACAACTTTACAAAGATGAGCGCGGTTCAAGTATAGGAAGCAATGAACGCCATTTTGAAATTGACGTCATCTAAAAAAAAACAGATTAAAATAACCTAAATACCCACTTTTTTAATTGTTGCTCGATACAAATTTTATCAGAATCGCTGCAGCCGTTTTTATACTTGTAAATTGCATTGTCATCGTTTTTGAAGCTACCCTGAAAATTTCAGCCTGCTAGCTTATCGGGAAGTGCCTCAAAATACTCAAAATTGAGTTGCAATCGAACCGGAACGACAAACAAACAAGAAAGTGAGTGTATAAAAACGTGGGAATCAAAGTGAACAATCTTGATTATATGTCATTTTGTAAAGCTCGTGGCTAATCTATAACTGCACAAATTGTTAGATCACAGGTTGTTGAGACGGTCGGTCCGAGGATGGGTGACCAACTATGTCATAACGAGTACGTCCGTGTTTCGGAAAGCACGTTAAATTGTGGGTCCCGGCTGTTATTCCTACATTTTTGACAGTCGTTACAGGTAGTCAGAAGCTTGAAAAGTCTGACAGCCAGTCTAACCAAGGGGTATCGTGTTGCCCAGGTAATTGGGTTGAGGAGGTCAGATAGGAGATAGCTCCTTGTAAAGCACTGGTACTTAGCTGAATCCGATTAGACTGGAAGCCGACCACTACATGGATTGTAAAATATAGCATAGTTTTTATCCTGATTTTATGTTCCCGTGGGGATTATTTTCGAATTGTACGAGGGCGGGGTAGCGGGTAACAGCTAGTGAACATATAGTATATGATCGATAGTACCAATCATTAAGGTCAAAGAAATCTTAACATCTAATAGAAATGTCTGCTGATTGAAAAACTGTCATCTACATCTCTATACCAACTTGACTCATCATATTAAAACACTAGCTGTTGCCCGCGACTTCGTCCGCGTGGTTTGAAGATATAAGTTAGGAATTTTTGAACGGAAGCCCTCGAACATGAATACTTTTCCCCGTTTTGCCACATTTTCCATTGTATATTCGCTCTCCTATTAGTTGCAGCGTGATGTTATATAGCCTAAAACCTTCCTCGATGTCTATTCAAACCAAAAAGAATTTTTCAATTTAAACCAATAGTTCCTGAGATTAGCGCGTTCAAACAAACAAACAAACAAACTCTTCAGCTTTATATATAATACTAGCTGTTGCCCGCGACTTCGTCCGCGTGGTTAGAAGAATTGCGACTATAACTTGAGATATCCTATCTCTCAAGTTGGATCGAACTGCACATGGTGGGCGAATTTTATTATAATCGGTTAAGTGGTTTAGGAGTCCATTGAGAAAAAAGTATTCTTAACACTTAACACTTAAGAAAAAAGTATTCTCAATTATGTTTCCAGATGCATTCACAAAAGAAACATGGTTTTAAAATGATCACAGAATTATCAAAATCGGTTCAGTCGTTCCTTAGATTACACCATACAAAGTCAAGAATTGACAAACATTACCTCTTTCTAATATAAGGATAGAAAAAACACGTGTTTTACCATAGCAACGTTTTATAGAAACAATTAAACTCTAGGCACGTAATACGCATGCGCGGAATGTTAACTACCGTTACGTATAGTTACATGCGCGTCCTTGACCTGAGGTTAAGCTTCGAATAATGAGGCTTGGAAAATGATGGGCTATTGTGTGAAATAGTTTGGATGACAAAAATGGCTTTTTGGGTAAAATGCTTGAAAGAAATTCGTTTTTGAAGCGAATTATTAATTTTATAAATGTGCTAGCTTTTGCATGTGGCTTTACCCGTGTTAACTTGGTTATATTGTGACAAGCACTTCTAGAACATAATTTTATCAAAACTGTCAATATGTCACAAATTTTAACTTTTAATATTAATCTATACTCTATACTAATATATAAAGCTGGAGAAATTGTTTGTTTGTTTGTTTGAAAGCGCTAATCTCAGGAACTACTGGTCCAAATTGAAAAATTATTTTTGTGTTGAATAGACCATTCATCGAGGAAGACTTTAGGCTATAAACCATGCTGCGACTAATAGGAGCGAAGATACAATGGAAAATGTGAAAAAAAACAGGGCAGGTATAAATCATAACTTATATCTTCTACCCAAGGGGACGAAGTCGCGGGCAACAGCTAGTAAGATTATAACTATTACAATCTTTTTCACTATTTCGGATTACTGAACCAAGAATCAAATATTAATTGTTTTAAATATACAGAACCCTTTACATACCAAATATGACCGAACTTGACTAGTTTCGTATGTAATCTAGAAATTAGATATACAATTCACATCCTACTACTATTATAAAGGCGAAAGTTTGTAAGTATGGATGTATGGATGTTTGTTACTCTTTCACGTGAAAACTACTGAATGGATTTGAATGAAACTTTACCACAATATAGCTTATACATCAGAATAACACATAGGCTACAATTTTTTAAGTTTCTAATGTGAGGTCGTAAAAAAACACATTTTTTGCGCTTACATTGCAAACGCTGACTGAATCCTACAAGATAGATAGAAGGCAGGTATAAATTATAACTTATATCTTCTAACCACGCGGACGAAGTCGCGGGCAACAGCTAGTCTATAATAAATACGAAAGCGAGATCTCAAGTGGGAATGGATCTTGAAAGTCAGTGAACTTGTAGAGACAGGCAAAGATTAAATAACAGAACGGACATCTGTTTGTCTTGTGGTTAGTGGCCCTGACTGCTATACCAGAGGTCGTGGGTTCGAGCCCCACATAGTACAAATAATAAATGCGGACAACATCACATACATTGTTCTGAACCCAAAGTAAGTTGTTAAAGCACTTGTGTTATGGAATTTAGGTACAACGAAGGTACCACAAACACCCAGACCCGAGACAATGTAGAAATGTGAATTTTTACATTGACCCGACCGGGGATCGTACCCGGGACTTCAGAGCTAGCGACATCTTGAAACCGGTGCGTACGCCACTCGACCACGGACTACATTATGTATGTATTTAGAATCTCGTGACTAAGCTATAACTGCATAAGTAGATCGATCACAGGTTTAACTACGTTTGACGCGGTTGGTCCGTAGATGGGTGACCATCTTTGTCGTAATAAGTTCCTCCGTATTTCGGCATGCACTTTAAATTGTGGGTCTCGGCTGTTATTCTTACATCTTTGGCAGTCGTTACAGGTAGTCAGAAGCTTGAATGTCTGACAGCCAGTCTAACCAAGGGGTATCGTGTTGTCTATAACTGTGTTGAGGAGGTCAGATAGGCAGTCGCTCCTTGTAAAACACTGGTACTTAGCAGAATCCGGTTAGATTGGAAGCCGAGCCCAACATAGTCGGGACCAGGCTAGGATTGATGACGATGTACGTTTTAAGATATATATAACTATGTTTATCAGTCGTCTAGTACTCATAATACAAGCCGCGTCTTTAGACTTGCATTGTATGACAGAGATAGAGTTATAAAACTATATCTTCATCTCACTTTAACCACGGTATTACTACCTTGGTCACATGGGAACATGATTCTTATGAGAATTCTTAAAACAATAGAATTTTTAAACGAATTAAAATGTTAATTGTGTAACGTGTGACAATACAAATGGTTCATTTCAACTATTCGTGATAGGAACTTATTTTGAACCGACTTGAAGAAAGGTGGAGGTTGTCAATTCGTCTGTTCTTTGTTTTTTATTTGTAACCTCAAAACTTCGGACTGAATGAACCAATTCTGTTGATTCTTTTTTTTTATTTATCGTGAAATAGTTGTCATTTAGTCCAATAATCTATACTAATATATAAAGCTGAAGAGTTTGTTTGTTTGTTTGAATGCGCTAATCTCAGGAACTACTGGTTTAAAATTGCAAAATTCTTTTTACGTGAATAGACCATTCATCGAGGAAGGTTTTAGGCTATAAACCATCACGCTGCGACTAATAGGAGCGAAGATGCAATGGAAAATGTGGAAAAAACAGGGCAGGTATAAATCATAACTTATATCTTCTAACCACGCGGACGAAGTCGCGGGCAACAGCTAGTATCATAGTCTCTCAAAGAACTATTTCAATATATAATTGCAACTTCCCTGCACTTTCAACGTTTATAAAATAAATGATTTCTTGCTATCTAACTGACAGGATATTCAATTTCTATTAAATTACGGATATGACGTAGATACAACACGCTGTTCGAGACAACCTTGTAAACATCTATTATGGAAGAACAATGAAAAGAAATAACTACAAAAATATAAGTGTGACTGTGAATAGCAACAGCGGAGTGGTAAAGGTCACCATGCCAAATCTAAAGTGCGCGATCCGTAGGACAAGCGTTTGTGTGATCCACGAATGCTTGTCCTGGGTCTGGGTGTCTTGTGCATGTGACTTGAATGTTTGTGAAACCTAAGACACAAGGATTAAGTTAAAATGAGGAAGGCAATTTAAAAAATCTAAATCCCACGTCTTTATAGTTATAAACTGCATAGTCATCGGATTTGAAGCTACCATGAAAATTTCAGCCTGCTAGCTTATCGGGAAGTGCCTCAAAATTGAGTTGCAAAAATCCAACCCGATAGACAAACAAATAAGAAAAGTGAATTTAAAAAAACGTCTGAAAATGAGGTCATATAAAAATGTATTTGTTTATCAACCTTTTAGTTTAAATCTTTAGCCTATTTTGGCAGAACCCGCAGTATTGCAAGTCTTCGCACTTGACCGGTTGCTATAGCAACACAATTTGACATTGTCTAACAAATGACGTTTCTCTAAAAGTGTGAATTTTCGAATGAATAACGAAATTGTATCAAGACAGAGATTGTTAGGAATAGTAATTAGCGAATGTGAACAAAAAATTCTCATTAACTTTCAAATTTCGTATTTAAACATAACAAACTAGTTTTTGAAAGTATTTTAACTTTTCAAGCTGTTTATAACGTATCTTGTTATAGCAAATCAGTAGCAAGATATTTGCAACTAGCTGTTGCCCGCGACTTCGTCCGCGTGGTAAAAAGATGTAAGTTATGATTTATACCCGCCCTGTTTTTTCCACATTTTCCATTGTATCTTCGCTCCTATTAGTCGCAGCCTGATGGTATATAGCTTAAAACCTTCCTCGATGAATGGTCTATCCAACACAAAAAGATTTTTTCAATTTGAACCAGTAGTTCCTGAGATTAGCGCGTTCAAACAAACAAACAAACAAACTCTTCAGCTTTATATATTAGTACATATATATAGATTAGTATATATTAAATAGCTTATTAAATTATAAATGCATCGGTTTACTCCCGCATATTTATCAGGAGTGTCCGACTAGTTTAAAATGAATCAGTCTCACGATAGTTACTATAAAAATTAAATTTCTTTTAATAAATACCGTTAAGTGCATAGTGGTTTCTTAGGTATACGCGAATGCTTTTACGGATTTTATCGCGGTCCGTAGAAATACTTTGATTTCAATACCGTTAAGTGCGTAAAAATAGGCTAAGAATAAACAAAATTGAATGGCTGATGAATACATTTTTTATTGTCAAATTGATTTGTCTGTCACCCACCAACAAATGTATGAGACTTAATTGATATTGTGTTATTAATTATTATATTGGCAACATAAATACGTAATCTAGGAAAAAAACAACAAAATTCAAGATCTCGAACAATATAGCGTAGCTTTCGAGTCGTAAAATAATTATCAAAATCAAAGTCAAATTCTTTATTTATCTTCGACCAGGGCCCCAATTTACATTGGCCGATGAATTAATGAAATTTGACCTCAGATAATTTTCGTATTCTTTTAAGATTTTTTCGACACACTAATAGGGAATTCAGTGCAGGACGGTACACTCAATGTCAATACAATTAACTTCCAATTATTGTATTGGCAAAATACTTAAGAGAATAGGAATAATTTCAAATTTAATCCAATTGCCATTCATTCATCGGCCATTTTAAAATAGCAGAATCGGGGCCCTGTTTATGGCGTTTTTGAATGTCATACAATCGGTTCAGAACATCTTGAGGTTACCGTATATAACGTTACAAACATAAAAAAACGCCGAATTGTGGTCCTTCTCCTTTATATGTCGGTTGTTGACTGTCCATAAACAAGGTGTGTTGTATTTTACACAACGGCTTTATAACTTGAAATCTTGATGAGAAAGTTGACGACATACCCAGGTCGATACCTTACATAATAATCTATGTAGATACTTTCTAAATGTAAAAGTATATAGTGTTATAATGTTTAAATAATCTATACTAATATATAGAGCTGAAGAGTTTGTTTGTTTGAACGCGCTAATCTCAGGAACTACTGGGTCAAAGTGAAAAATAATTTTTGTGTTGAATAGACCATTCATTGAGGAAGGCTTTAGGCTATAAACCATCACGCTGCGACTAATAGGAGCGAAGATACAATGGAAAATGTGAAAGAAACAGGGCAGGTATAAATCATAACTTATATCTTCTAACCACGTGGACGAAGTCGCGGGCAACAGCTAGTATTGTAGAAATCAGATAGGCGGTCGTTCAATCTGACTCTAACAAACGATGCTACAGAACCATTTTCATTTGCGGCTACGACACACTTGGCCGACTTTTGACGCACCATCATATACATATAACAGCAACTGATCGAGAAAGCCTATGACCAAATCGATTACGCTACTCGGAACATCCGATTACAATCGATTAAACATCGATTTTCTATCGAATAACGCAAAGCTATTAGAAATGCTCGTGCCACATGCATCTGTAAAAGTTAAAGATATTGTCTATGGAAAGCTTTCACGAAGATTGTATTGTAATAATATAAAATATGTTTTTGTAAAATGGCTGAATATATATTTTGTGTTAAATTACTACTTAAAAATTTGTTGTTAATATAGAAAGACTAGCTGACCCAGCAAATGTCGTTTCGCCTAATAAATAATATCTAGTTGTATATATAATTTAAATGCCACATTATAAAAAAAAAATCGTCCAAAAAATAAAATATATTTTTTTAGTGTGAGCAACCCTTATCACTTAGGGGTATGAAAAATAGATGATAGTCAATTCTCAGACCTACTGAATACGCATATAAAATTTGGTAAAAATCGGTTGAGCCCTTTCGGAGGAGTACGGTAACTAACATCGTGACACGGGAATTTTATATATTAGAAGATATTTCATTATTTATAACTACACGGCTAGCCGAGTGATTGAAGTAACCAACAACACTGCGCGCGACGTGTCGCGGGTTTGACCTCCGTGTTAAACCTAGTCGTTAAGCAATTGAGGAAATTGTTTATAAGAGTACACTGACTTGCTCATATACGGAAAATAATTAATCGTGATAAATCGTGCAAATGAAAAAGATCTCAAATGATAGAAAGGCAGGAAATACCAACATGGCAACATTAGTAATTAATTGTCATGAGATTAGCTGCTTTTAATCATTATAACATGTAAAGACTTTATTTTTATCAATACATATGTACAGACAAGCATTTGTGTGATCCACGAATGCTTGTCCTGAGTCTGGGAGTCTTTGTGCATGTGACTTGAATGTTTGTTAAAATCAAGACACAAGGATTAAATTGAAATGCGGAAGTGTTTTTAAAGAACAAAACCAGACAAATATAGAATACTGTATTGCTTTTTGGGGTTCCGTACCAAAACAGTAAATACAGAACCCGATAACTAAGACTCCGATGTCTGTCTGTAAGTCTACCTGGCTACATCTCATGAAACATATAATAGACAGAGAGTTCAACGTTCACGGATGTTTAGCTGATTCCAACACAACAACAAATAAGACAAATCAAATCGAGGTTAAACAACTGTTGACACGGTCATAAATATGATGGGTAACCATTTTACTATTATATTGGTACAGAATCCTCAATTTCGCCAGTCAGACTCACGATAACCAGTGTCTTTTTCTACAAATTTTCCAGTAAAATACGAAATTAAGTTTTAAAATTGGCTATTTATTTAGACGTGTTCATTTTCTCCGTGCTATTGACAATAGTTGCAAAGCTTTTAAAGTGCTGTGTAAAATCACTTTCTTCTAGAGAGTCTTGTCTATGCTCAAAGATCTCTTGTCTATGCCATGCAAATAAATGCTAATGTCGGAGAAAGTGTCAAACGTAAAAATAATGCGATATTCTCATAGTTTTTGTCAATGATATACAAATGACATTGAAAATGATTTATTTATATTATACAAGAGAAAAAATGGCGCTAATTATTTATATCATCTAAATATATGTTTGTAAGCATACTATAAACTTCTGCGTAATTATTTTGAGGTTATATTCTCGTCTAATTTTTAATTTTGATGTTATTTTTATGTCCTAAATATAATGTTAGGTTAAGTTAATATTTATTTTATACCAAAGAAATTGTAGATTATAAGGACATAAGATTATATTGTGATACTTAAGTATCACAATATTATATTGTCCTTACTCATTATTACATTAAGAACAACTTAAGTTGTGGATGGATAAACCTACTCTTAAAGATTCATTGATAAACTTAATGTTTTCGCGAAAGCCGTAGTAGTTAAAAATAAGTTGAAATCGTAATTCCTAATTTGTAATATCTGCGTATAATTTAATCATTTCACTTTATTCAAATTCATTTAGCCTTTATTATAATATTATGGATTTACTTATTATAGCAACAGACACAAATTTGAAATAGAAAACGTATGTAAGAATCAAATAAACGTTTCACTAAATAAATGCTCTCTGAAAAAGACGAATCATCTTATAATTTACTTTTAAACTTATACAAAATAAATGCATTGCATTCATTACGCTATAAAATAGTTCAAATTTTATTACTCATCTTAAAATACAATGAAAATAATGGATGGTAATAAAAAATATGGCGCTTTCATAAACCCAACAATTAAGTTTTTAATTAATATTTATGCGCTATAAATTATGTATGAACAGCAAAGGCAAAACTTTGTCTGCCAAAGTAATTAAAATATAAAGTTTCGGATATTAAGAGTCAATAGTAAAATTGCTTCGAAATTTTAATAAATATTTAGATTTTAATTTTGTTTTCGCTTTATCAACCTTTTTATTTGTCAATTCAATTTATAAATGGATCCGTTTATTTTAAAAGAAATTGTAATTAAATGTATTACCTACTCCTGTAATCCTTAAAATTACAATTAATTAGTAAATAAAATAAACACTCACCATTTTATCCTCAAAAAACGGAAAACTTAAACAAAAAAGAATCCAAAATCACAAACAATTAAAAAAATACACTCGAAATAAAACACAACTGTCACTGCATTCCGCGCCAAAACTTTACAAACTTTTTAATTCATAATTTTCGACACCTGTCATCGGTTTTTCGGCCAACCGACTTTTTTTATGTTTTTTATCATATGTTAGGCGCGTCTTGTGTGTTTGAAAGAAGTATTGGAACTGAGTTCATGAGATATCTTGTAAAGAAAGTGGGGTGCCATTTCCTATACGCAACGAGTCACTATGCCCAAAGGCCACTTAAGACACGCGCAAAGGAAATTCAACCTTAAGTACATAAGTTAAAGTATAAAATGAATTGCGTTGTTAGTATGGAAGTTTGCAGAGTTTGAGTCTCTAATATTAGTTTAGAAAATTCGTTAAATAATGCATAATTTTAAGATTAATAGTCAAATTGACTTTGGAGATATTTTTGAGCACATTTACGTAATGGAACATTATATTTTGCAAATATTTTTTTACGTTGGCTGTACCTATGTTTTATGTCATGATGCAACTTTTTTTTCAGCCTTCCTCTAAAATGCATTTAATTGTTTACTATGAGTAAATGTTTAGGAAAATGGTAAATATTTTGATATAAATACTCATATTTATTAATATTGGTATCTTAACATAGATAATTCTAGGTTAAAAAAGGAAAATAAATAAATTTTTCGTGAACGAAAATGAATGACCTCATTTAACAAAACAAAAAATATTCAAAGAAAATGTTACAAAAATCAAATAAGTAGATTACTGTTTATGAAAAATATCATAAATTTTCAGGAATTCTATTTATTTTCGTAAACATATAAAACGGTTAACGATACCTCGTTAATTTCCTATTTGGCTATCTACAGTATCTACTATATAGTAAAAAAGAATATACCTACTGACTTAAACTGAAATAAATAACTTCGACCTATAAAACCTCTTTTTAAGGTTCTCTATCCATAGGATAAAAACCTAAATCTAATCCTCATGTTACTCGGGATTGGCTATCTGTCCGTCATCTGTCACCAAGATTACATCTCAAGACATGAAGACACAGCTAAACAGTTCAAATTATCACAAATTTTGTATTTCTGTCGCCGCTATAAACACAGATACTAAAATAAACTGTTTATTACGTTTTTCTACGTTGTATTTAATTTCAAACTTGATTTTAACAGCTCATTAGTAGATCCTAAACTTTCCAATTTATCATCCTTGCATTTAACTTTTTTTTTTTTCTAATCAAGCGAAACGACAGCCCCATACTTTTTAAATAGTTTTTTTAATACACAATTTATCACACTATTTATTACAATAAATTAAACTAAACTAATATTTACATTTTTAAAACTATATCAATGTAAAAAGAAAAATATACATTATTTACAAAGCGTCAAAAAAGACATCCTCCCTGCCAAAGTCAGGAAACGTGCCCAGAAGGCTGGCTGCATTGCCACGTTGTATAAAGAACTCGCAAAGCGTTTGGTCGACTCTACACGTGATCAGAAGGCTGGTCTATATTTTGCCCAAAGAATTAGCATTGCCATACAACGTGGCAATGCAGCCAGCCTTCTGGGCGCGTTTCCCGACTTTGGCAGGGATGAGGATGTCTTTTTTGACGCTTTGTAAATAATGTATATTTACCACACGGAATATCATTTCTATTCATAACAGCTAATAAACTCTTTAAAAGATACTTATCATAATAAAAAAATAACAAAACATACTATTTAATAGCTACAAGTAAAAGGCCCATCTTTGAGGAGAATATTAATGTATTTTTTGAAAAGAGATAGTGCTCTACAATCGTATAGTACTCTCTCACTTCCTCAACTGAAAGTTTGTCTACAAGAGTTTATTACAGTTATTATAAAAACACGTCTGTAGCGTAAATAATAAGGCTTGTCTCGCTAATCATAGTGTTTATATGTCTTGGTAAGTAAAAGTGCTATGTTTAAAGAAATTATGCTTTTAAAGTTATTTTTAGTTGCAATGTCGGTCATATTTAATTGAATGCACGGATAGTCGAGTCGTTGAAGTCACGCCAAATTTAATGTACGTGACGTGTTAGTTCGATCTCGTAGGACAAGCATTTGTGTGATCCACGAATGCTTGTCCTGAGTCTGGGTGTCTTGTGTATGTGACTTGAATGTTTGTGAAACCCAGGTTTTTGCGTGAAAGAGGAGCAAACGTCCATATATACGTACCAACTTACGCGTTATAATATTAGTAGGATTAATAGTAGGTATCGGGAAAAATAAAGTGACAATTGTAATAAAAACCAACCCAACATTAGCTAGATTCTCGTACATCATTGTGATCATCCTACCCTTTTCCCAACTATGTTGTGGTCGGCTTCCTGTCTAACCGGATTCAGCTGCGTACCAGTGTTTTACAAGGAGCGACTGCCTATCTGACATCCTCAACCCAGTTACAGACAACACGATACCCTTAGTTAGACTGGTTGTCAGACTTTCAAGCTTCTGACTACCTGTAACGACTGTCAAAGATGTATGAATAACAGCCGGGACCCACAATTTAACGTGCCTTCCGATACACGGAGGAACTCGTGATTACAAAGATGGTCACCCATATAAGGACTTATACTGAAGTTATAACTTAGCAAATCGTTAAAATAATCATCTATCTTTTAAAATAATTTATGAATTAATGACGCAAGCTTATCACATACAAGTATAACCATCACACTTTACTTACTATGAGGAGGTGAAAGACATCTTTAACAAGTTAACATATTGGTGTTACGTTACTAAAAGTATACGAATACTAACGGCTCCCGCATTGAGTAACTTAATCCTTGTATCTTGGGTTTCACAAACGTTCAAGTCACATGCACAAGACACGCAGACTCAGGACTTAAGTATTCGTGGATCACACAAATGCTTGTCCTACGCGGGGTTCGAACCCGCGACACGTCGCGTTCAGTGGGTTTGGCGTGGTGACCTCAACCACTCGGATTTCGGTAATTTGTATGGCAGATACAAAATTATAATTAATAGATTTAAAAAATCTAAAACACATTCTTAAATGTGACTTCATTTTATTAAATTCGGTCTTGTCGTTTTTATAGTTATGATTGCAAGTTGTAAATTGCATTTTCATCGGGTTTTAAGCTACCCTGAAAATTTCAGCCTGCTAGCTTATCGGGAAGTGCCTCAAAATTGTGTTGCAAAAATCCAAACGGAACGACAAACAAGAAAAGTGAGTGTATAAAAACGTGGGGAAAAAGATGTCTTATCCTCAGACCTGCCCAATGCCTACAACATTTCATGAGAATCAGTTCAGCCGTTTTGGAGCAGTTGAATTTCGTGACACGAGAATTTAATATACTAGAAGAGGCAACTTTTGTTAGTTTGTGATGATATAGAGGTAATCTCAGGATGCACTATTTCACTAATAGTTACACGTTATTTGTAACTCAGAGATACTTCACATGGAATCCTATAACTTACTCAAGTTTCGCTGTCCGTCCGTATGTCACCAAAGTCCTTAATCCTGATAAGTAATGTAGTGGAAATTTGTCTAAAAATATGTACTTTTTCTGCTGTTGTAACAACAAATTAATGAAAATCAAGTATAAACTATGTTTGGTACGGTCAGAAATTTGATGGGTGTTTCTATTTTTGCAATTGTATT
The DNA here is from genome assembly GCF_003590095.1 of Trichoplusia ni. Taxonomy (NCBI): domain Eukaryota; kingdom Metazoa; phylum Arthropoda; class Insecta; order Lepidoptera; family Noctuidae; genus Trichoplusia; species Trichoplusia ni. Next base: position 2,503,608 of record NC_039480.1, read on the forward strand.
GTACTTTAGGCCCTTTGTACGGAACCCTCAATATTGCTAGTCCGACTCGTAGCTGACCAGTTTTTGCCAGTTTAACCTGAAAAATGCAGAAAAATGTTGAACAATTATCGTTTAAAAAAATTGTAGTTTAACCAAAGAGGATGAATATAAAAAGTTATCACACAATTATATTTTTATGTTCATTTTACTTTTTTATTGACGCATCGCGTGATCTAAAACTATAACTATATTGGAAACCTATTTAACTACTTGTAAAAAATGGCGGGAAAGTGGAAGTTAGTAGTTTTGTTTTGACCGAGTTAAAATGATTGTGCATGTGAATTGTATGTTTGTGAAACACCCCGCGACACAAGGATTAAATTCCTTAGCGCGGGAGTCGTATTAAAAAAATAATTTAGGGTTTTATGCAGTTTGTGACAAATGCAAGGAAATAAATAAATACTGCATGGTTAGCCAAGTGGTTGAGGTCACCACGCCAAGTACAGGGGTTCGGAGGAATGATCCCCGCGTAGGACGAACGTTTGTGTGCTCCACGAATACTTGTCCTGAGTCTGGGTGTCTTGTGCATGTGACTTGAGTGTTTTTTTAACTTTAATGGGACACGTTTACTCAAAGTTCAAAGCTTGCACAATTATAATCACTAACCAAGAACAATACTTGGTATTATACAAATTTTCTTTTAATAATAGTTCACATATGCATTTTATTGAGATATCACGAGTAGATTGACTCCCTCTCCTGCCGTCGCGTCAGCTCATAATTAACTTAATAAGGACTCCGTTTTTGTCCGAAACTTAACCGTCTCTAAATAAATGGTACCAATACCTATACCTAATTGACACACCTCAACACCTCACACAACTAAAGACTTTCGATGCCACACTATTGAACGTCGTGTCATTGTGACGTCACACAACCTAACGTAAGCTAAGTATAAACAAACCAGTTCTCAATTACAGACTTTCTGTCTTACGTAACAAGCTGACGAATTCTCCGGCGCACCTTACTGCAGGTTGAAGGCACTGAAAGTGGCCAGGTTGCTTACAAAGCTCGTTCGGTTATAATGGTTGTGTTTTTGGGCCCCGATTCTGCTATTTACAACGGCCGATGAATGAATGGCATTTGGATTAAATTTGAAATTGTACCTATTTTTATTAGGCATTTATTTTTATTTAAAGCATAATAAATGAAAATTCAATAATTCAGTATGGGCCTGTACACTCACAATTATTTTGAAGGTCAGATTACATTGGACAGCACCCAGTTTCGCTCACCCTTCACCGCTTCCTAAGTGCTTTAGCTGTGAGAGAAGAAGCAGAGCATCAAACTCCCAGCAGAAATGCTTTCAAAATGCTTAAGAGAATAGGAATAGTTTCCAGTTTAATCCAATTGCCATTCATTCATCTGCCATTATAAATAGCCGAATCGGGGCCCTGGCTGTATCTCATGAACTGTCATTGTGAGACAGTTGAAATTTTGACAGATGATGTATTTATTTTGCAGCTGTAACGTCAGATACTAAAAATAAGTATCGAGGTTATGTTAAGTTGTTACGGTCGTAAATTTGATGGTGGGTGGTGATCTGAATTAAAAAAAACACAATTTACCCCTTAGCTAAGTTAATTCACATTAATTCAGTGCTTTTTATCCTCCTTACTTTTTAATGATATGACAAAATGAAAAATATGTATTTAACTTTTTTTTCGACGCCCGCAGTATCTATACTAATAAATAAAGCTGAAGAGTTTGTTTGTTTGTTTGTTTGAACGCGCTAATCTCAGGAACTACTGGTCCAAATTGAAAGAATCTTTTTGTGTTGAAAAGACCATTCAACGAGGAAGGCTTTAGGCTATAAACCATCACGCTGCGACTAACAGGAACGAAGATAGGGGAAGGTGGGGTAAGACGGGGACCTTAAGGTATTTCATAAATAAAACCCATCTTTTTTAATTGCACAACGTAGGAACTTTTATTAATTAAATAATCAGTCTTTCTTCTTTTAATAACAATCAGTCAAAACAAAAAAAAATAAGTTCTTCTCATAAAAATATAAACTTTTAAAAAATAACTGAATCACCCCATCTTACCCCACCTATAGGGTAAGATGGGGTATACCCCTGGGGTAAGATGGGGTATAGACTATTTAAGCGCCGTCATCTTCACAAACCGGGCAGATATGTTCAGCTTCGTCATCGCTGTCTTCCACTCCTGCACAGACACAATGCGCTCACTTGCCTCAAGTACGATAAGTGATACAAGTATGATAATCGGAATACAAGCCGCGACAGTATAGACATTCTGTATCTTCTTCTTCTGTGCCTTTTCGCTTTTTCGGTTTTTCAAGTTCTCTTTATTGTTATTTTTGTCATTTACTTTTTGTTTGTTACATGTGGTTTTAGTTTCTACCTATTTTAGTTTTCCTCTCATTCTTTTTTATATAGAAAAGCAGTAATAATAGCTGCTTTTCCCCTTCTTCGAACTTGTCTTGGTCTTTTTTCGGCGAATCGCGAATAAGGCATTAACTTTTTCGGGCTAACCAGATGGAATGCATCATTATCTATATAATCATTTACTGTTGCCTGCTTGAGACATGAGGTTGAAGCAGTTGGTGGAGGTGGAGAGTTTGCTAAATGATTTACGGCGGTGTAGCCATTTAAGCATCAGGAAATGACAACATTACTGTTTTTGGAACTGTACTATAAAAAAATAGTTAATGTTGAATGCAATCTCAATACAAACTGAATAACAACTCAGCGGATAAGATCGGGTACCTACCCCGTCTTGCCCCACATAAGTGTCCCATCTTTCCCAAACTGGACTTAAAAGTTGTATTGAATTTTTAGAGGTTATAAATCAAAAGAAACCGGCATGAATTAATGAGTTTACAATAGTAAAATAAATACAAATTAACAAAAAAAATATGTCACACATTATGTTTATCATACATTATAACAGTCATGCACTTTATATGCTTCAATAATTAGATAAAACCACTTCAAATTTTAAAAATGTACTTACCATGAAGAATCGTGCGCTCCTTCGAACAAACTTTTTGCGACTCTAACAAGTACTGATAAATACGACTAGATGGCGTCAAAATAACTTTTCAATTAATACTGTATTATATATTTTTGGAGGGTCCCCATCTTACCTCGCTACCCCGTCTTACCCCACCTTCCCATACAATGGAAAATGTGAAAAAAAACAGGGCAGGTATATGTAAATCATAACTTATCTCTTCTACCCACGGGGACGAAGTCGCGGGCAACAGCTAGTGTAGTATAATCCTTGTGTCGCGGGGGTTGTTACAAACATACAAATCATGTGCACAAAGACACCCCGACCACACAAACGCTTGTCCTACGCGGGGATCGAACATTAGACACGTCGCGCTCAGTGGGTTTGGCGTGGTGACCTCAACTACTCGGCTATCCGTGATGTATGTATACTGTATTATATGAGATTAAGGCCCGATTTTTCAATCGCCAGATAACTTTTATTCGACGAATATGTTTGACGTTTTGACAGCTTTTGTATAGAAAATATGTCAAGCGGCCATATTTATTCCTCAGATAAAAGTTATCTGGCGATTGAAAAATCGGCCCTAACTCACCTAAACTATTAGCTGTTGCCCGCGACTTCGTCCCTGTGATGGTTTATAGCCTAAAGCCTTCCTCGATGAATGGTCTATTCAACACAAAAAGATTTTTTCAATTTGGACCTTGTAGTTCCTGAGATTAGCGCGTTCAAACAAACAAACAAACAAACTCTTCAGCTTTATATATTAGTAATATATATAGAGTATAGATTACGAATTCCAATTCTATGTTATTATAAAGCTAACAAGTAACAATACTTACTCTTGTACGACTTCAGAAGCCGGAACAACCGATTTTAGGGTGCGAAATGACATCAATACACCCAAGGCCGTTTAAACATCTTATTCACCATAGATTACATAAAACGGAAATGTTAAACCAATCTCACAGATTTCTCTGCCACGTAATGTTGACTCATCGAATTGGGGCGAGCTGTTTATGAGTTGACAAGGAAATGACACTATGTAATGTTTTCTTTGGCAGGTATAAATTGTATGTATTCGTTATACAGGTACTTTTTGTTGGGTTAAGTAATTTAAAGTTAAGTAGGAAAGAGAAATTTCCAAAAAGGGCTGTCGACAATTTGTATTTCATAAACTTTTATTTAATTGATAATGCAAATTGTTTTATATTTACAGTTTAACTTATTTGACGGTTGTCATAGACGAGGATTTAAAAGTAAAATTGAGTTTATAAGCTAAGGCGATAAAAAAATACGTGCTAAAATAAAATAATATTTTAAATGATAAAAACAAACACTCCAACTTAATTAAATACAACTACTGTTTTAAATTATAACCTAAAAACCGATTACAAATGTTCAATGAATTATCATAAATTCATAATCATATTTTTTTAATATTAAGGTAAGCATTAGAAAAAAAAAACTTCTCAATAATAGCTAAAGAGGTTATATAACTCCAACACTAATATATTTTCAATACACTTAACTTGAAACCATTGTTCGAAAACCTTCAAAAGATTTCCCAACACAAAACTTTAAAAGGATACAAATTCCGCACGCATTAGTAAACAAAATAAAATTATATGGCGGAACGAAATAACGTCACCGCGCCAAAATTTGACAGCTGAGAGAAAGTAACACAAAATGGCGGATATAAACGGAATGTGGTATACTTAAATAAATGACGTATTGTGTGTATTTCGCGATTATGAATAGTAAATAAAGATTTTGCTTGCATTGTATAGTATTTAAAAGGTATTTTCTAAATTGGTATGCGATTTAAAGAATTATATAAGGGTTTTTGAATTAATTTTCGCACGCCGTTTTAAATTACGTAAAGACAAAGTATTTTATAAGACAGTGGTCTTATTTCAGTTATGTATTCTGTCCATGGACGTTAAGATGAAAGCATTGGATTGGATTGGTACAAATTCTGATCGTCATTTGGTATGGTGAGTTCGTTGCTGGGGAGTTTATTGCACCGTTTCTTCTCTCACAGCAAAAGCACTTAGGAAACGGTGAAGGGTGGGCGAAACTGGGTGCTGTGCAACGTAATCTGACCTTCAAAAAGTGCTACTTAGTACTTAGTAGCCTAATTTGAATAAATAAATTTTGATTTTGATTTTGTTGTTTTCGCAGCTAGACAATTGAAATTTTCACAGATGACGCATTTCTCACGTTTCTATAACAAAAAAAAAATCAAGGTTAGGCAACGATTGAAACAGACATAGTAATGGTAGGCGGCATTTTTCTTTTGGAAATCTGAATTTTCAGCCTATATGTACGGACCCCTCAATGTCGCGTGACTCAACTCGCACTTTATAAATATTTTTAACAAGTTCTATGTCAAATGACGGTAACTCAAATAATCCCGTCCTTGAAACCATTCACTTTCATCCATTCAAAATGTTTGTGTGATAATATTTTACTTGCCGCGCCCACATCCTGGGTGAAAGTGGTTTTTTTTAAATTTATTAAGCATATTGTGTAACACCCGATACACATAAGGATTTCAATAAATTAAACGTAAATGGCAATTATTATTGATTGAAATTTATGAAACAACATTTTCGAGTTACGTCACTTTTAAAGAATTCTCTACGCTTTATTTTTTTTAAGAAAACGGAAGGCGATTTTCATTCAGCCGGTATTTATTGTATGTCGATACAACGATTCTTCCGAAACTTCTCATCCGATTTCCGTTTTTTTCTTGCGTGAGAATATAATAATAGTAAAATATATTTTTTTTGTAAGAATAAAAAAATATTGTTTGTGATGAGGTTGATATCAAGCACTAAAATAATAAAATTTAACATACTTAGGGAAAATACGTAACTAGGAAAATTGAGAAGATAATCGTATATCAAAGATGCTGAAAGGTATTGAAGTAGGTACTAATTATTTAGGTCACATAGTGGTTTCTTAGGTTTACGCGAATGTTAGACATATTTTTATATTCATCGGCCGTTGTAAATAGCCGAATCAGGGCCCTGACCGTTAAACAGACTAGAGGTTGTAAGGTTCTGTTCCCACCCAGGACAAATGTTGTGTGATAAGCACGATATTTTTTATCCAAATCAAATATACCACCGAAATAAATCATTTATTTATTTAATATGAATTTGCATAAAAAGACACGCTGAGATAGTTTACTTTTTTTTATTACCTAAACTAATAGAGGTTAGGTTGCATTAAATTTTATTATCTATGCTTCGGAGTCTTTGCCCTCTGCCTTTAAGAATGTGATGTATGCAAGCAGGTATTATTAAAGACACAGATATCTGTGGAATGTGTTACGAAACACAAGGTAACTAATATCGATACAAGTGGATTGAGTAAGTATTGGGGAGTAGGGCCGCCATGTTGTGGCAAAATGGCGGACAATCTTTTATTGTCATTTCAATTAAGTTTTTTTTTGCATGTATAATGTATTGTTTTACTATTATTGATTTAATTTATCTACTTAGGAGAATTGCAATCATTGTCACAACATTATAGACGAACTAGTTGTTCTGTGGGCCCACCCATTATAAATCGAAACCGAATCTGTGTACCAAGTTACGTCCAAATTCCTTCATTGATTTTCGCTTGAAGGGGGAACAAATATCCAAACCTCCATACATACAAACTTTAGCGTTTGTACAATAAGTAGGATACTCATAAAGTCATAATCTATACTAATATATAAAGCTGAAGAGTTTGTTTGTTTGTTTGAACGCGCTAATCTCAGGAACTACTGGTCCAAATTGAAAAATTATTTTTGTGTTGAATAGTCCATTCATCGAGGAAGGCTTTAGGCTATAAACCATCACCCTGCGACTAATAGGAGCGAAGATACAATGGAAAATGTGAAAAAAATAGGGCAGGTATAAATCATAACTTATATCTTCTACCCACGGGGACGAAGTCGCGGGCAACAGCTATAACTAATAATAGTCTAATTAATTTCGCAAATCATTTTATTAGGATGTTTGAACAGTAACTTTTGCAGGATGTTTTTTTTTTATAATGTGGTAATATGGCGGAATTTGGCGCGGCATGGCGGCTATTGTTTTCTTCATAGCGTCGTTTTCAGTGTTTTCAATAAATTAATCCCATAGTACCTTACTAATCTTTGTTTTATTTGTTACTTAGAAGTGAAGTCTTACATATTAACATTACAATAACATTTTTTTTTAATAATTTATACAAGCATAAAAATAATATTTACACATTCCGAATACATAACACCAAGATCTCCTCAAAAAAAAAAAACAACCAGCTGTCACTACCAACCCAAGATGGCCGCTACATCGCTCACTTGAAGACTGTCCGCCTCGCTCGCTCCACACGCTCACTCTACGAAGTGAAAGTCCCTCGCCCTGCAGATACAGACTCCAACGAGAAAGTTCATCTGTACATCCGCGAGATGCGAGCGGTTCTTATGCAACGCTATATCGACCTTTACGAGTATAATATATAGTGGTATTGATTTGGTGTGGTCCCACGGTTGGGTGCCATTAAGTGATAATTGTAAAAATTACCACCAAACAATATTGTAGTTTTCAAATTAAGCTATTGGTTTTGTGGACTTATGATGTTATATGTCTCTCTTTTAGAAATTTAAGTTGTTCTTAAAATGGTGCTAGGTCTTCAGCCTGTAACTGTCCCACTAACAGGCCTCTCATACAGAGAACGAGTATTGATCACCACGCTTGTGAGCTGCCCCACGGTGGGGCGCCATTACTGCTGAAAGAAGCTGAAATTTAGAATTGCATTTTATATTTACAAAATAACCGGTCAAGTGCGAGTCGGACTCGCTATATTGAGGTTGCGTAAAAATAGGCTTCCGAGTATATGACTATAACAAATGTTGCTTAACGGCTGTTATTCCTACATCTTTGACAGTCGTTACAGATAGTCAGAAGCTGAAAAAGTTGACAGCCAGTCTAACCAAGGGGTGTCGTGTTGCCCAGGTAACTGGGTTGAGGAGGTCAGATAGGCAGTCGCTCCTTGTAAAACACTGGTACTTAGCTGAAACCGGTTAGACTGGGGGGGAGGGGGGGGAAAGGCTAGGCCGATGATGAAATGTTGCTTAACCGAAACAAACAATCGATGGTCTTCATCGACTAGCTTATTGATTAGAAAAAAACGACTCCCCGCACTAAGGAATTTAATCATTGCATCGCATGATGCAATGCCCACAGGGCTAATGCTTTCCGGACTGTCCGAAAGGGTTACCGTGTCCCTCGTAAACGAAGGACAAAATATTGAACATGGATAGGCTTTAGTCAGTAGAAGTCTCAATACTCAATACTCAATAATTTATTGCGTTCTATAATGCACATGAAGGTATTAAAATATAATAATACAGAACCATAATGGACCCTTTCGGGCACAGCAATATCTTGGGAAAGAGGAAGCAGTAATAGTACACATATCTAAAATTTTATTATTTTTGAAACTCTCTTCCGCTCAACGCAAAGCAGAAGAAGTCACTTAATGATATCCCAACCGAAAAAAGGTGTTTCACAAACATCCAAGTCACATTCACAAGACACCCAGACTCAGGACAAGCATTCGTGGATCACACAAACGCTTGTCCTACACGGGGATAGAAACCGCGACACGTGATGCAAAGTTGTAGGACTTTTATAAGCTAGTAATCTAACTGTATTGTGCTAAAACTTAACATTATCATACACATCATTGACGTACTAATACGTTAAATAAACAACACAATGTACCTATTATAGAATTAAGGGTGACAACAAGGCGAACTATGGAGATGACGTATTGCTAATACTGAAAGAGGATATTACAATTATTATGTTTTAAAGGTTTACTATCCCAATGACGATAAAACTATGCTACTGGTCGGATAGCCGAGTGGTTGAGGTCGCCACGCCAAAACCACTGTGCGCGACGTGTCGCGTAGGACAAGCATTTGTGTGATCCACGAATGCTTGTCCTGAGTCTGTGTGTCTTGTGTATGTGACTTGAAGTTTGTGAAACCTCCGAGATAGAAGGAGCTAATTCTTCAGTACGGGAGTCGTTTTTATTTTAAGAAAATAATGACAGACAAAGAAAGACAGTTCATCATCATCATCGGCCTAGCCTTTTCCCAACTATGTTGGTGTCGGCTTCCAGTCTAACCGGATGCAGCTAATTACCAGTGTTTTACAAGGAGCGACTGCAAATCTGACCTCCTCACCCCAGTTACAGAAATCAGAATGTTAATAATTTATAACAATATTAATTTGACTAAATTGCTATTCTGCCCTCTTCCTCTCTCCTACATTTTTGCGTGCCCAACAGGATTGACCCTGTTGATATCTGATTTGTTATTCTTTTTCTACCATCTCTGTAACATATGCAATGCAATAAATGATTGAGTATTATAAAGATATAATATTATAAAGCTAAAGGTTTTTTTGAGTGCGCTAATATTTGGCACTAATGCTAATGGTCTGGTTTGAAAATTTCATAATGTCTATAGGATATTATACAGAACAGAGCAGTAATGAAATATGTTACAAAAACTGGGAGAAGATGCATCATCATCATCATCATCATCATCATCTAGCAAGATTGCAATTTTCCCACGTTTTTATACACTCACTTTTCTTGTTTGTTTGTCGTTCCGGTTGGATTTTTGCAACTAAATTTTGAGGCACTTCCCGATACGCCAGCAGGCTGAAATTTTCAGGGTTCCTTCAAAACCGTTGACAATGCAATTTACAATTATAAAAACGCTTGGACCGATTATGAGAAAAAAAAATGGAGTGACATTTAAAAACGTGGGTTTTTAGATTTTTATAAACTTTATATACACTATGTATGCATAGCACCTTACACAAAAAAACACAAAAAACAGGAAAAACAATACAGTTATAAATTAGATGGTTTACATTTTTTTTCTTGCCATAATGTTTTTCTTTCTCCTACTTGTACGGCACCCTCAGTTTCATGTCACCGACTCGCACTTCACTTTTTTTATTGGGTATGATAAATATATTTTAAAGTAAACACACATTATTATTATTATAAACATCGTCTCCACAGTTAGGTACATGTTGCATGCGCCACTGGCCACCCCGCGTCTAAACCACCCTTAATTATAGGGTTGCAGCTTAGTGGGTGAGCGAGCGATTCAAATTAGGTTATAGCTAATAATATGATATATAAGATAAAAGTTTCTTCTAAATTTGTTCAGTGATTTTATTATTATTCAATTTAATTAAAAAAAAAAACATTATTGTATTATTTAACTGAAATGCCGTTATCCAACATCTGGTAAATTTTCAACTTATGATGCTACTTTCTTGATCTGTGTTTGCTAATTTTCAATAACTTTAATAGTTTTGGAAATTTGCAAAATCAAAAGCCGTGATGCCATATTGCCGTAACGGACTTCGATTGCATTTTTTTCTAATAAAAACGACTCCCGCTGTAAAGAATTTAATCCTTGTGTCGCGGGGGGTTTCACTAACCTTCAAATCATATACACAAGACACCCAGACTCAGGACAAGCATTCGTGGATCTCACAAACGCTTGTCCTACGGATCGAACTAAGACGTCGCGCTCAGTGGGTTTGGCGTGATGACCTCAACCGCTCGGTTATCCGTGCAATCGCCCAATTACCTCCTATAATAGTCGTTTCCAAGTAGTTTTTTTCTCTTTGTTTAAGGACTTTTATACAATTTGTACAAAACAGTCCGGTTTTAAAAATACGTTTTCAGAAGGGTTATTCCGCCCCGCTTGTTACTAAGCCCGCTCCCTATGTCTACTCATGCGTACATCGAGATATTACTAGAATAGCCCTCATCAGTAACAGAGTGAGTGCCACGAAGGACACAGCTGGGAACCGCTGATCAAACCGGACTGAAGGTTTTATCAAACTGTAAGTACTTGTGTTATCTAATGTAGAAAAATCTCGTGTCACACTGGATGAAATTGAACTCCGAAACAGCTTGAACGATTCTGATGAAAATTTGTGTGAATTTTGGGTAGAGGACAGGACAACATATATTTTTCATGGATTTTAGATTTTTTCTGCACTATAGCAAAACAACGTTTGCTGGGACAGCTAGAAAAATTACACTAATATTAGAAAAACCTAAAGTTTGTGATGTTGTAGGAGGTAATCTCAGGATGTACTGAACCAAATTTGGGAGCTCTTTTTAATATAGAGCCAGGTTATATATGAATGTCATAGGCATTAAAAGTAAACGTGAATCTTCATATTTAAGAACGTGATGTAAAATAACACAGCCTTGATAAATCTAAGTATTTCAGAACTTTGATGACCCCTAATCATAAGTTGTGTTTTTGTACTCTCTCTTTAATTACTTCAAAAGCATTTAAAATCTAATTGGACTGTGAATGAAAGCATTTTCTTCATTTGCGTGTTGTCTCAAAATGATCACGTTTCTTCATAATTGGTTTATAGTTTTTACCCATATAATATGAAGGTTTATTAACATGTATTGTATTGTTAGTTTCTAAATATATCTAACAATGTTTCCATCACAAATACACTTTAAATGGTCGAATCAAAATTACTTTACTCTATGTTTATTTAAAATATCACAATACTCTATAATTATTAATACTTCATTTTTTAGCAGGTTTATGAATTATTGTGAACATTATTAGTTAATAAGTCAGAAGTTTGGTATACTAATAATCATCGTAAAGGCCTTAAAAAACTTAATTTCTAACCTTGACGTTCTGAAATACTTTTTTAACGAAAGGCGATTACATTGGCCGCCAATTTTACGTTAGATTTACTGTCATGACAAACGAATCATAAACTGTTTTGATGTTATGAAACCGTTTTATCGGTTTTATATAAACTTGGAAGCATCGAGATTCATCAATAATTGTATTAGCTACCTTAATGGGTCGTCGCAGACTCAAAGGGGCATACATAATCTTATAGAGATGACCTATTTAACTGAGAGCGCCTGACCGAAATGTGTTAGCAACGTTACGTGATCACAACCTGTTGCTATTCTGTTTTGTAAGGCGTTTCGGTTTGTGTTTTATTTTGTAAATTTCGATAAGGTGAATCATCACTTATTTTAACTTTTAAATACTAACCATGGGTCTTTTCTAACATTCATTTACTTTTCCTTTCTGTTTCGTATTCCTTTGTTTTTACGACTGCGTGCAACATTTTAACCAAAGTTTGAAACCAGGCATCATATCTTCTTTCAGTAAAATGTATCGTTCTGAACGCTGGCCCGAGGAAGATACCGACCCTCCTCGCTCTCGAGCATCTTCTAGAAGAAGCTCAGTCACACTCTCCCGTAGAAACAGCGTCAAGAAGGAGAAAGAAGTAAAGAAGTCTCCCCTGAACTCTGCTCCTTCTTCTGCTACTTCTACACCCAAGAAGACAGTGAAACCGCAGAATTTAGATTTTGTTGTTACCGGGAAGCAGATTCTGAAGAGGTAAGTTTTTGGAAAACTTTTAGGAAACTAATAGATATTTACAGCAACGGTATTAAGTAGTCTGGTATAGTGTAGCGCTACTTAATTTAGTTATCTCACTTGATCTTCAGAGCCAATTAGGCATTGGAAAACTAAAACGCCAGACACAAAAAGTATAGCAACGCACTCTCTCTATCAATCGAAAATCGTATAAATTTAACGGCAGGCGCACTTTTTAGAATAAGAGGAAGTAAATTATTATTTACACTTAAATTAATTTTGAAATCATCATTTTTTTTAATAAAGGCTTATTACACGAAATTGCAACACTTTTCACGTGCCTGACTTATTTCTTTTGACTATGATTTACTATTTTACTTAGAACACAAACTTTAGCAAAAACTAATTTATTTTTCAATTCTCCTTCCTACACTTTGAATACATTCACCAGCAGATCAGACCGCGCGAACTCCCTCCCGGGAACATACCACAGACGGCAGTCTGACTCCGTGGCTGTGAAGAGCAAGAAGCTGGTGGAGGGCAGACGGGTTCCGCATGTGGCCACAGCTCCCAGGAGTCAGGAGACCTCGCAAGAGGATGATATGTCCTTGGATTTGTCGCAGGTGAGGAGCAGTCGTAGCCTTGTGGCTCTAAAATAATAATTAAAACCTCATTGGTGATAAATAGTTCGCAACCTCATTCATAAAACCTATATAGTTACTATTCGCGCCAATACCGGCTGGTTGGAAAATAGAAGCGCGGGTATATTTGAATTTAGAATAGTGGATTATAAGTTTGAAGATGGTCGTGTTCCTAAGTGATTATTGCGTAATATTAAAGTTAGTGATTGTTGAGGCGTAATTATTTTGATGATTGTGTTGTTAATATTGTGAATATAGATTGTGTAAAGTGACTTAATAATGTGTAGTGATTGGACAGCGCAAGGCTGGGGAGTTTGTTGCGCCGTTTGTTCTCTCCAGCGCGCTTAGCAAGCGGTGACGGGCGGGCGTTGTTGGGAATATGTCCAGATAGGGTTAGGATTAAAACGATAATGAGATATTGAGGAGTGAATAAGTGTTTTACTGAATACCCTATCTTAATGATGGCTATCCTGACACCCAAAAGAGCCAAGCCGACATACGAGTATATTTTTGTTTTGAATCTCGATATGACGATTACTAATATTTTGGACAACAGAAATAACAAGTAGCAATATCTACATACGATACAATGTCTAAGGAAAGACGGACAGACGGGTGGCTACATCCAATAAAAAAAGAAATCATAGAATAAATCGTAAAATCCCCATACCAAAATCACCACCCGATCCAACTCAGAATCTCCACTTCAATCTCCAGGTATCGGACTTCGAGGACACAAACTCCAAGTACGGCATGAAGCAGTTCCAGGCGCTCGCCACGTCCACTCCCAAACCGAGGCTGAAGGGGCGCAGCACCTCCCTGCAGAGCCAGCTGCACTCGCAGCGCGTCGAGAGCCGGAGGGCCACCAGCGTTCTCGACAAAACCACCAGCAAGGATAGCTTCAAGACTTCCACAAGTAGTAGTCCTCATAGGTAAGATTTTAGACTTAAAAATTTTTGTTTATCACGTTTAAACGACACATTTTTATTTAGTCCTAGATTTTCGCCCGCGGCTTCGCCCGCGTCGAGGTCGGTTGTATCGCGTTTCCAAGAGATCTCTTCAAAAGTCCGGGATAAAAACTATCCTATGTTCTTTCTCAAGGTCAACTGTATCTCTGTACCAAATTTCATTAAAATCATTTCGGTGGTTTAGACGTGAAAGCAAACAGACAGACAGATAGAGTTACTTTCGCATTTATAATATTAAGTAGGGATAGACACTAGCTGTTAGCTGCGACTACGTCCGCGGGGACTTCAGTTTACCGTTTCCAATAAAAAGTTTCCTCAAAATGCTTCCAGTTTTTGCGTGAGCAACTATACTATGAACCCCGTTACCCACTTAAAAATAAAATAACCGTAAACCGCTGTGCATATTTCAAAGTAGTAGGTAGTTCATTTTAAAAATAACTTTTAACTAACTATTAACTTTTATAACACCTATTACCGAATAGGGATGATGACATTTTCCGTCTTGTAGTTTTTAGTATAATAATGTTTACGTATTTTTTTGTTTGTCCCGCAAACATAAATTTACCAAATTACAGTGAATGAAACTTACGCGTGACGTCACGATTGAGTATAAATTTTACTCTATCATTACGTCACAAGCCCCCTCTCGTAAACTTTAATTAAAGCAGCAAATTTTTGTCAATTGTAGTTTTTCTGAAAAAGGAAAAAATACGTATCTCATACTTCTCAATTATATAACTGAGGGACTTTTTTTTTTTTATATAGCCTGTTTTAGATCCCACTGCTGGGCAAAGGCCTCCCCCTTACTGAGGGATTAATGAGATTTTTTCTTTTTATACCCAGTGATCATCCCTATTACTAATGCCCCTTAATTTTACGTATGTTTGTCTTGAGTCTAGTGTCTTGAAACCGCTACACAAGGATCGAACTCCTTAGCTATCTTTAACAATAAAAAAAAAAAAGAAATATACATATTTATCCTACTACTATTATAAAGGCGAAAGTTTGTAAGTATGGATGTATGGATGTTTGTTACTCTTTCACGTAAAAACTACTGAATGGATTTGAATGAAACTTTACCACAATATAGCTCAGAATAACACATAGGCTACAATTTTTGAGGTTTCTAATGTGAGGTCGTAAAAAAACACATTTTTTGCGCTTACATTGCAAACGCTGACTGAATCCTACAAGATAGATAGAAGGCAGGTATAAATTATAACTTATATCTTCTAACCACGCGGACGAAGTCGCGGGCAACAGCTAGTACGATATATATATACTGGCCTGTTGGTCTAGTGGTTAGTGACCCTGACTGCTATACCGGAGGTCGTGGGTTCGATTCCCGCCCAGGATAACTGTTGTGTGATGAGCATGACCATTTGTTCTGTGTCTGGGTGTAATTTATCTATATTATGTATGTAGTTAGAAATATATAAGTATGTTTATCAGTTGTCTAGTACTCATAATACAAGCTCTGCTTAGTTTGAGAGTAGATGGCGTTGTGTGAAAGTTGTGAAATATTTATTTATTTATATTTACAAAACAAAAGCTAACCTCTTTAATAAAACCCTTCCCACCTCAGATACGGCACTGAGCTGGACTACTCGTCAGTGTCCCCGGAGTACTCCGGACAGTCGTCAGCAGACCTGTCCCCTACCAGAGCTTCGCAGCAGCTCTCTCCCAGGAGTCAAGATCTTCAGGTGTCCAGGTAAAGCCGACAGGACCTGGAGCGTCCCTCTATATAGTGAATTATGCGTGCCAAAAGCTTGTCTTGAGATTTTAGATTATTTTCCCACGTTTTTATACACTCACTTCCTTGTTTGTATGCGTGTTTGTCGTTCCGGTTGGATTTTTGCAACTCAATTTTGAGGCACTATCCGATAAGCTAGCAGGCTGAAATTATCAGGCTAGCTTCGAACCCGATGACAATGCAATTTACAACTATAAAAACGGCGGGACCGATTGATTAAATTTTAATGGAGTGACCATCGAAAATTTTTAAATCTATTTTTCTTTATCATTAATTTCCATATGACCTATAAAAAGGGTGGAACGATTTGCTATTTTTTTAATGAAAAACTTATTTTTTAATTTATCGGGGTGCCCGGCTAGTTTCGGCCCCAACCGGATTCCTCATAATCACTGCTTAAAGACTCCGGTTGGCTCCGAAACTAGTCGGGCACCCCCGATAAAATACGCGTGAGTAAACCGTTACATCATTTAATAATGAATTTAAAAACGTTTGTATTCCGTTTTTTTTTAATCTATTATTTAATCCAGTTGCTGTGTCAGCACGTGGGCTGACTGCAGTGAACCGGACACCAAGTTGGATCAGCTCTGCGACGGCGAGTGGTCCTCGTTTTGGGCGAACTACAATAATTCTGTGGCAAAGGTCCCCATGAAGAGCTACTACGACCAGTGCCCAACGCCATACAGGACAGAAAACTTCGAATTGGCTGACTTCGGTGAGAATTTCCCCACGTTTTTATAAACTCACTTTCTTGTTTGTTTGTTTGTATGTTTGTTTGTCGTTCCGCTTGGATTTTTGCAGCTCAATGTTGAGGCACTTCCCGATAAGCCAGCAGGCTGAAATTTTCAGTATATGAAGGATTGCAACACATGGCCATACACCGGCACAAAAACTCGGATGACGTAGCACGGCGGTTCAGGTTTAGTCAGTAAAAGTCTGACCCTACTCATTTCCTCGGCATGTTAAATTGTGGGTCCCGGCTGTTATTCATACATCTTTGACAGTCGTTGAAGGTCGTCAGAAGCTTGAAAGTCTGACGACCAGCCTCACTAAGGGGTATCGTGTTGTCTGTAACTGGGTTGAGGAGGTCAAAAAAAAGGCAGTCGTGATAGCACTTTTGTATCTTTGTATGTATATGTCTTGAACAGAATTACATCTTAAGACGACATTTTACATGTTTCAACAAAAACATTATATTTTGAGTCAAATCTAAATAGACATGTTTGAATAAAACTGTCTTAAGAGCTAGGGTTTAAGAAGCAGTATATATTTACCTTGATTTTAATCATGTTAATAAAATTATTATTCTAGAATTCTCCGACGGCTCTCGAAAACGATCCCCAGACAACATTGAAGTCATAAACAACATTATTCGCAACCAAGGACTGCATTTAACGCCGCGAGAAACACAAAACATTATCAAATGCGCTCATCTACTCGGTAATGTACTATCGAAAGCCATCGACCGATGCTCAAAATCCGACGAAACCACAGAACTTATAACGAAAAAGAAAACACTAAAACTAGATCTGAAAGAGACAAGCATACCTGTTGAGGTTAAGGAGGAAAAGAGATGCGAGACTGTCACGACCCAAACTGACATTTCGTTGCCGAACACGAAAAGCGCGCCAAGAATTTTCGAGAATATTCTACGTCAGCTGTCGCGAAGTTCGATTGATGTCGATAAAATTGAAAAGGTTGATAAGGAGAAGGAGAAAGAGAAAGAGAAAGAAAAGAGTGAGAAAGAAAGTACGGAAAAGAAAGAGGAATGAGATTGTTGTGATTTTTAAAGCGAGTTCTCTGTGAATACTAAGTTTTTTTGTTTGTCACTTAACATATCTCCGGGCAGTGTCAAGGCACTGGTCAAGTGTGCTTTCTCATTATAATAATATTCTGTAAAAGAATAATATAATAATAATAATATTGGACAACTCTCACACAACGCCATCTAGTCTCAAAGTCAGCAAAGCTTGTATTACGAGTACTAGACAACTGATAAACATACTTATATATTTCTAAATACATACATAATATAGATAAATTACACCCAGACACAGAACAAATGATCGTGCTCATCACACAAACATTTGTCCTGAGTGGGAATCGAACCCACGACCTCCGGTATAGCATTCAGGGTCACTAACCACTAGACCAAAAGGCCCGTCAAGAAGTCGACAGACATAACTTTTTTGTCTCTAGAGAGCGCTTAGACTTAATTTTCAGTATTTTAGGGTCCATAGACTAGATAACTCGCATGTAGACGAAGCCTTGTCAAAGTAAAACTGAAATGAAGAACAAGGCCCCAATTCTGCTATTTACAACGGCTGATGAATCAATGAAATTTGGCTTAAAATTACAATTTTCATATTCTCTTAAGCATTTTTCAACACAATAATTGTAAATCCAGTAAGGGACGATATACTCAAGGTCAATACAATTAACTTCCAATTATTGTGTTGGCAACATGCTTAAGAGAATAGGAATAATTTCAAATTTAATTCAATTGCCATTCATCGGCCATTTTAAAATAGCAGTATCGGGGCCCAGAAAAGTCCCTTAATCCTCAAAAAATTAGTGCTGTCAAATCTATTTATTATCTACATTTAATTAAATACATTACATTATAATTATGTGTCTATTATATTTTTGTAAATAATATCTATTGTAAATAATATCTGTTGTAATTAACATAATAATTAGCCAATAATCTCATATGTAATTAATGTTGTTCTGTTACAATACAATTTTGTTGAATTTGGTTTTATCAAGCCAGTATAATATCTACATTGTGCCCATGTGCGGTCATGACACGACACAATCAGAAATTGTTGAAACCTTGAAAGAGATTGAGAGAATAAAAAAACATGAACAAAATTGAAATAAGCAGCGTTGAATATAACTATTTAAAAGCTGTTTTTAGCGTAGATAAATAATTGTAAATTTTATATTCTATAAATTTCTTAATATGTTTTACCAAATGAAATATCTCTTATTGCAAGTGCAAAAAAGGAGAAGGAAATAAAAGGAAATATTGGCCCGTTACCCTTTAAAAGTAAAATACGCTTAGATAGGACAAGCATTTGTGTGATCCACGAATGCTTGTCCTGAGTCTGGGTGTCTTGTGCATGTGACTTGAATGTTTGTAAAACACAAGACACAAGGATTCAATGACTTAGGGCGGGAGTCGTTTTTAAAAAAAAGAAACAACGGTTTTAAACCAAAGAAAAGAGTTAATATTTTATTAGCTTTAAATGTATTCTAGATTATAATATATTACCAATCCATATATATATTACGTATATTATATATATCTATTACGTATATTATATTATATATATCTGACACCAAGTACTTACCATCTGACACCAAGTACTTACCGTCTAACACCAAGTACTTACCATCTGACACCAAGTACTTACCGTCTAACACCAAGTACTTACCATCTGACACCAAGTACTTACCGTCTAACACCAAGTACTTACCATCTGACACCAAGTACTTACCGTCTAACACCAAGTACTTACCATCTGACACCAAGTACTTACCATCTGACACCAAGTACTTACCATCTGACACCAAGTACTTACCGTCTAACACCAAGTACTTACCATCGGACACCAAGTACTTACCATCGGACACCAAGTACTTACCATCTGACACCAAGTACTTACCATCTGACACCAAGTACTTACCATCTGACACCAAGTACTTACCATCCAACACCAAGTACTTACCATCTAAAACCAAGTACTTACCATCCAACACCAAGTACTTACCATCCAACACCAAGTACTTACCATCCAACACCAAGTACTTACCATCCAACACCAAGTACTTACCATCCAACACCAAGTACTTACCATCCAACACCAAGTACTTACCATCCAACACCAAGTACTTACCATTGTATCGAATCCCTCAAAGATGAATAATTTTCCCTGTTTTTTCCACATTTTCCATTGTATCTTCGCTCCTATTAGTTGCAGCGTGATGGTATATAGCCTAAAACCTTCCTCGATGAATGTTCTATTCAACACTAAAATACTTTTTCAATTTGAACCAGTAGTTCCTGAGATTAGCGCGTTCAAACAAACAAACAAACTCTTCAGCTTTATATATTAGTAAAGATTAAGTTTAAATACAAAGACACTAAGATTATTTTTAAAAAAATGGTGTATACTTCAGTATAAGTGTTATAAACTATTTATATGTTGTTGACTGTAGGTATATATAGACAAGTTATGATTCTATGATTTCAAATGATTAACAAGAAACTGCTCTGAGGGCTCCATCGTTAAGTATTTGTTGCAATAGCTGCTACAGAAAGACATTAGGGCTTAATTAGTTTCCGATTTTACCCTTGTGGTACGAAACGTCAAAATTGTACATTGTCTTTACCGACGTATAGACAGTGAAGCCTCAGTAATATGTTCAAGTTTTAACCCTTTCGATGCGGTACCCTAAAACAGATTGATGCGAATGATTTGTTACTTGCATACATGAATACTTGTAGTGATGTTACTTGTCTCATGACGATCTTAATGTATAAATCTAAGCTATCTATGTTACAAATAAATGAATGTTGATATTTCAGTTGTTTTAATACATTATCACTAGTTTTTGCTCTCTGCTTTGCTTGCCTGGATTTCCTCCTTAAACTATTTTTTATTAAAGTAAGCCTGTGAATTGTGATCCAAGATGTCAGCTACGTCGTGATATTACCCACAATGGACAAGTATTTGTGTGATCCACGAATGCTTGTCCTGAGTCTGGGTGTCTTGTGCATGTGACTTGAATGTTTGTGAAACACCCCGCGTTGTGAAGATTTCATTATTTTTCTTCATTCGGTGACTTGCGGTGAGTAGTGCAATTATTAGGTCATCAAAATAATACTTCAAAAGACATATATTTCACATAATTTATTAAAAAATATAACTAAACATTCACAATTAGTTGTCTATGCTACAGTTTTATACAGTATATATTATTCTATTGTAATTTAGTTAATATGGCCTAAACCTGAGTACCGAGGCACACTTAGCGGGAATGGCACACGCAGGGATATAAATTCTAGTCAAATCTGTTCATCTTAAATATTTACAATATTCAAATCGTTCATATTGGTTTTATTCTTGTTTTGTATTATAGTAGTTATGTAGTACTAGCTGTTGCCCGCGTAAAGTTTCATATAAACTCTCACCCCCCATTCGGTTAATAAGTAGCCTATGTGTTTCTCAGGCGATAGACTATCCTAGTACCAAATTTCATTTCAATCGGTTTAGTAGTTCGGTAAGTAGTAGAGTAAGCCCAAATAACGCTTTTGAGTATGAATTTAAATAACTTTTATAATGAAAGATTAGATGACAATTAGAGATTATTAGAAGCACTATTTTCTCACATAATTATGATCACACCATCTCACAGATAATACATTATTCAAGTCGAAATTGACAATCGTGGTCATTAATTAAATATGAGAGATATTCACAGATCAGTGGGACAGTTAACTGTATTAGTCAATTTTAACTGTATAACATACGAAACAAGAATAAAACCAATTAAACTCTTATATTAGCACTAATAAGCGTATTATTGATAAACTTAAGTATTAATAATAATTTCTTCGTTTATATATTCAAGTAATTTCCTTTATAATGTTGTTAACACTTGTAAATACAATGCGACGTATACAAACTGCTTCGTGGATGTCATAATGAAATTAGTGCAAATAGAAATATTGTCAGTGACGTAGCAGAATGTCTGTTGTGGCGTCGTATGCACAGAGTGAGTGATGACAACTGCAGTAGGAGACCAGAACTGAGATGAGATGACTTAGCAAATATTATGATATTATTGCAATTTTGAAAATTAATATTATTGGTGGTCCAAATTACACGGAATTATTAATACATAAGTTTAATTTATCAAAATAATTGGATTTGAATACATAAACAACTTTATTTAATTAAAATATAGAAATCTTAGTATAGAAACCCAATTATTAACTTAGAAATAACCGAAAAATATAGATATTTAGATAAAATAATTCTAAAAACATAATGAAGCGTAGTTTATTGCGATTTTTGGACAAAACAAAATAAACAAAAATTAAAATTTCGAAAAATGCGTTTTTGAATCGTTACAAATGTTTATAATACTTTAAAAGAATGTTTGTCAGTCGTCAAGTCATTACAGTTGTGACGCAGTCTTACTATGTGATACTGTGTCACAGTAACATGTGTTGTGTTGTCAGATAGACAGTCGCGAGGTGACATACTGGTGTTCAGCTGTCGGTGAGACTGGGAGCCCAATGTTACATAAAGAAGGGAGAAGGAGATATTTTTGAAAGAATGATTAGAGTTTAAGATAACTATTAACATTTGTAACAGTCAAAAACGTTAGTTAAATTGAATTAACAAAGAGAACTTAAATATTTTCACGGGATAACTATGGTTTAAAGCTTTTCATATATTTTTTTATAGTTATTGAAAGTCTTAATTTTATATGAAGTGTTTTCACTACATTTATAATACGCTGAATGAACTATCGCTACCTTTTTGGTGATATTAGGCTTGAGACAGGCGGACCGCGTTTCAGCTGCAATCCAACCGCAAATAGCAGTTCAATAGCAGTCGGCTTGTAATCGGACTGCACGTTTGGTTTGCTATTCTATTGCAATCGTGTCAACTGCATGTTAACTACAATTTGCCAACGAAATGCTCTCCGTCTGTCTAGAGCCTAAGCGAGAGTTTGAAACCGAATAGAAAACTTCAATTGTATGTGAATGACATTCCTCTCCGACAAGTGACGTGACTTTGACTTGTCAGTTCAATACATTTGAGTGATTCGTCAGCGTTAGCGAGGAGATGTGTAACTTGTATACAGATCTAGGACTTCAGTAGTTCTAAGAGATGTTCATGAGATAGCCACTTCAGCGTATTATAAAAGTACGAGTAAATAGGGTATTTGACTACAACTTATAATAGAAATCTGTTCAGTCCGTCTGACAGGTCTCCAAAATATATTGAATACGTATTTATCGTTTTATCACATCATTAAAAAGTTAGGAAGATTAAATGTATGGCAGTGGGGGCTAGTAACATCACTTGCTAGTAAATAGCGTACTGGTAAGTGACGTCACACGAGACTTTAATTCACTCTATGCAATTCATTTTTAGTTTACGAGATAAAGGAAAAAAATACGTTTCCAATATTTTTTGGAAATCTGTCTGATGGCCTAAACAGATTTATTTGTCAAATACCCTTTTTTAAAGAGGGAAATTTTAATTACAGGATCATATAGGTCTCTAAATATTAACATTATTGCAAAAGTCAAATGTTTCTAAACTAACAGATACGAGCTATAAGAGGTGGGAGATATTTATACACACTAGTGACACCCTTAGTGAGGAACGGCACTTAAAGTACCACTATGTTATGCTGTCTTGGCACTCCTATGCGTTACCAGTTGACAGTGAATTTGTAACTACATAATATGTCTTATGCCAATACTACAACGACACAAGTTGATCCATCACAGGTTAAGCTACGCTTGATGCGTTCGGTCCGTAGCTAGGTTTATGTCATAACGAGTTCTTCCGTGTTTCGGAAGGCACGTTAAATTGTGGATCCCAGCTGTTATTGCTACATCTTTGACAGTCGTTACAGGTAGTCAGAAGCTTGAATGTCTGACAACCAGTCTAAGGGGCATCATGTTACTCAGGTAACTGGGTTGACAGATAGGCAGTCCCTCCTTGTAAAACACTGGTACTTAGCTGAACCCGGTTGAACTGGAAGCCGACCACAACATAGTTTGTTGTCCTTGTCTAGCAACTGAAGGGTGAGCAAGACAGCATGATATAGTGTTTCCTAAACATCGTTCTACAATAAGGTCGTCATTCATTAAATTCTTTTGCAAGTCTAGTGCAGTTGATTATAAGAACTGTATTGAAACATCTGTTGTCAGATTCTTATGTTAGGTTTAGATTTTCTCAGTCTACGGCAGTTGGGAACTACATTTTGAAGTGCCCTACACTTGCAAAAGATCATATTTGTACTAATAACATAATAATAATAATTACTCATAATATGGCATCATTTACATACTTAAATCTAGAACCCAGATAAAAATTTGTCTTATTAAAATTCGAAAATAATAATAATATTAAAATTTTGAACAAAAAAAATGCTTTTTACATATTTCTTTTGAGAAATTGAATTTTTCTCGATATAATTTACAGAATTTTTCTAGTTTTTCTTTTGTTAACACAATTTCTAAAATGTCTACAGCAATATTTGCGCAATCATTGTCAAATCAAAAGCAATGATTGCACAAATTTTGCTCTCAATTGTTGTGCTTCTGCAAATACATAATTTTAGTGCAGATTAAGCTGAAGTTCAGTACGTATTGTCTATCAATTGTAATATCTTGTAAGTTTTAAATGATCTTTTTTAGAATTTCTCCTTAAGAATGTTATTTTGAAAATATTTTTGTAACAAGAACTATTGATTTTAATGCGATTTTCTATTGAATCATTTAAAATCATTTGCTATGTAATCTATTGTATCTTTAACTGTCAACATGCTATGGCTAGTTTTACATCATATATTTCTTATTTGTTTCTTCAGACGTCACTCTTAACAGACGCCATTTTGTAAACGGATTTAACACAATTTGAAACTCTTTCTCTCTAAGGATATCAATACATCACAATGCAATACAGATCTTAATCATTTCGACATCCGTTTCCTTTCGATTATAGGAACCAATACATCCGTAAATCCGTAACTCAATCTAATATCACTACATCATAACAGAGTGATTCTTTATAAAATAACACTAGTTAAGGTCATCATTATCCCCACCGACTGGTTCACGTCACTGTAATGCTAAAATGTTTCAATTCTAACGTCATCTTGTAATAGCCGTAGTACTTTACACGCTTAGATAACAATAATATTAAATCAAGCAATCTGCAGTAAGAGAATTGTGCTGAGGATAATGATGTTCTCAATCTGTGTTACTTTCGCTTACGGATCCAACATCCGTGACATCTGAATAACCATCACATCTCTTGATGTTGAGGTTAAATTTGTTCTACAACACACTCTAACCGAGAGACACTCAAGGTCACGTGACATGTCACTCACACACTCGATGTTCCAGCGATTCTGTCACTAATCGGTCACTTTCCAGTGACACGTTACAGTAAGAGTCGACTATTACTCTTATGCCGGTGTAGTCTGAGTTGTTGTTTGTGCGTCGGATCCAACATGGCTACGTATCCGGTCGGGGAGCAGAGGAGAGGGTGTCGCTGGTAGAAGCAGCGGTAACCTTCGTGTAGCAGGTAGACCTCTGGGTAGCGGAGAGATGGGTAGAGGTCCTTGTTCTTGGCGCGGTCTGACGAGCGGAGGAAGCGGAAGCTGTGGAGGGAGAACGGTTGTGTTAGATTTAATATCAGTGTATCATTACAAACGGTACAGATTCAATTAGGTTTAATATATACTTACAGTTTAGGCCCCCTCTCCAGCGAGAACTCACAGTGGAAGACCAGGATACTGCGTTTGTTGTCATCCTGTCTGTCTGCGGGCGGCGCGTTCATGAGGGTAAGGACTTGGGCCGGCGTGTACAAGTTGATGGCGTTCTGGATGTGACCGCCTTCGTACTCGTACGGGTAGCGGCAGTCTATAACCTGGAAGTCGCTGATGGTGTGTCGGTAGTCCCCCCGCAGCAGCGCGGCGAGCGTGTCGCAGGAGATGCTCTTGAGGTCGGGGTGAGCGCCGCGCGTCAGGGGGAGGGCGCAGGCGCGGGAGAAGTCGCCCGTCAGCGGGACGTCGGACAGAGCTAGGGAGAAAGTATGGGCTTAGACGGTGTACCAAGAATCAAGATCTTTATATTATGACTAAGAACTTTTTCAAACGCTGGGGAAAGCGAGGGGGTTAGACATTGTTAGAAAACTCAAGATCTTTAATAAGTTAGGACTTTTTCAAGCACTTTTCAACCGCTAAGGGAAGCAAAGGGTCAGAAGTTGTAAGACAAGACAAGAATTTAATAAGAAAGGACTTTTTTAGGCACTTTACAAATGTTACTATTAATGATTCTAGATGTGAAGTTCTAAATGTCGTTCTTATGGAATTCCGGTGAGAAACTTAGAAAAAAGGATTCGATAATTAGATGGGACTATAACCTTAAGCTGCTGCCGAATTAGTCGGTTTAATGCCTAAACTACTGAAATCTCTGACGTCATTGGTATTTAATTTACGCTTAACCTTGATAACTTGAAATAAAATACACAAAAAACTCAAATAATTCATAACTTTATTACTAACCACTTTTCCTAGCACGACTTTTTCTAAACTGTAATTTTATGGTTATTTTTTATACTCTAGCGTTAGGCGTGAGGGCTTGTTATTGGCTGTCTGATTACCGTTCAAAATTCGTCTTCGATGTTGTATAAATAAATAAATAATTCTAATAAGTAGCTTACTTTGACATCATAACAAACACTTTTACTCATCAAAATTGATACGTTTTCAAGTTTTCAAGACTAGATACCTATACTACTATCACAGCGCATTTAACAACTAAACTTTAAACTAGTAATATAATACTTACATCTCGTCATTGCCGACATGATAGAAGCATTATTCTCTGACAACGCTCTCTGTAGCACGGGCCTCTGCAGCCTCTCATCCTCAGGACTCTGGCAGTTAGATCTCCTTCTCTTGTTTGCCACAACAGTCTCACTCTGCTCCATTCTCTTCTGACTCCTCTTCTCAACACTAGGACTCTCAAGAATAGACAACAGAGACACTCTAGCTCTGCACTCCGGGTTGAAACTCAAACTCCTATTCAACGGTCTCCGTAGGAAATTCTTTTCGGTGACAACTGAAGACTTGATCTGTCCGGAGAGTAAGTCGTTGAAGTTCGCAACTTTTGGGGAATTAGATTCTTCAAATTCCAAGAACTGTTCATCTAATTCAGATATGAAACCGCTTTCCATTGACGTTTGTGATTCAAATGTGTGTAGTCCTTTTGTGATCGGTGACTGACTCATGGAACCCTGACTAAGAGATCCAATACTCGAATCACTTTTCTCATGACGTAATTTCGTTGGAGTTTCATTGAACTTCAAGGACTTTTTCGCTGCTTTCTTGATAGCTGGTGATGTGAATTCGAAATCGTCATCATCGAAGTTGAGCATTCGTGTAGCGGTGACTGTGGGCTTGTTGAAGCTGGTAGACGCTTCATCATCAGCTAAGGGTGCTCCGAAAACGAAATTCCTTGAAGTAATCTTTCTAGAAGACGATGCACGTCCTCTAGATATGATGTCAGGGCTATCGGTGGATATAATTTCGTATTTAGTGCACTCATCGAAATTATCGGCTTCGAATTCGGTTTCCAAGTCGTGGAGGCTTTCGAAGTCGTCGACTTCTTGTGGTTCCTTATCAGGCACGTAGAGATCCTGCTTTGGTGATTTGGGGAGAGTGTGTGTGAAATCCAGCTGAAAGTAGTTTAGTTTGTTAGGCGTGCTGTTGGATGTGGTGTGAGTCTTATTTTCTATAGTAATAGGGATGATGATTGGGTATAAGAAGAAAAAATCTCATTAGTCCCTCAGTTAGATAATTGAAAAGTATGAGACACGTATTTTTTCCTTTTTCAGAATAACTAGATTTGACAAAGATTAACTGCTTTAAAGTTTAGGAAAGGGGGCTTGTGACGTAACGATACAGTAAAATTTATACTTAATCGTGACGTCACGCATAGGTTTTATTTACTGTAATTTGGTCAAATTATGTTTAGGGACAAATAAAAAATACGTATCCATAATTATACAAAAAAACTACAAGACGGACACTGCAAAAAAAAAATTGTCATCATCCCTATTGAGATGGGAGTTTTGATCTTGTAGTACTGGCTTATGTGTTTTCTGAGTCACGTATATTGCATTCTAGCTTTTTTAATTTGATAGTAATAGGTTTTTGTTATTTTTGACTTGTTTAGGACTTAAAAAAACATGTTTGTTAATATTGAAGATTGTATCTTTAACTATATATATAACATAAGTTTTTGTTCCAGAAATGTTTCTTTTCAGATACACACCTGTATCTTATTCACTTAATTATATTTTCATTACTACAGAACAACTATGGAATCTTTAAGTGACAAAAACCTAAACTCAAAACTAAGTAACACTTAAATTCTACCACAAAAATATCAACTATGACCTATAAGTGACAAAAACCTCTACTCAGAATTAACTACCACTTAATATCTGAAGACAACTCACCTTGGTTGTAGACCAATTAGTGACCTTCTCCCTCGTAGCCTCAAAGCGTTCTCCAAACAGGAAGTCCCTCGTCTCCTCCTCAACATCCAACTTCAGCATGGTTTCGCTGAACGGAGAAGCATTCTCCTTGTTACTCATCTTGAACCGAGTCCGTTCTTCCATGACCTTTGTAATCCTTGACCGCTTAACCCTCGTAGTCAACGGAGACTCCCTGCTCAATGGAGAGGTCCTAGCTAACGGAGAGTTCATTAACAGCTTCAATGGTGAGTTGAAACTTTGTAACGGTGATTGGAATTTTGATGTATTTGGTAATGGAGAGTACTTTTGAGCTGATAACGGAGAATGGTTCCTTTGACTGGTTAACGGAGACTTTATTTTGTCGAGTGGTGACTTTGGTACTTGTATCTCTCCGAGTATTCTCCTCTTTGTTGGTGTGTATATCGGTGAGATTTGTGACTTTGAGAAGTCGATTGTGTGCGGGTTCATTTTAACTTTGTAGTTGTGTGTCAACGAGTCTTCTTGCTTGCGTTTCGTTCCATTGTTGCCGGAGTTTATTTTGAAATTTTCAGTGATTAATCTGGAAAGATAGAGAGGTTTCGGTTAGATTTGTTTATGTGTGTTAATATAAATGGTGATCATTTCTTAAGACTATCTATTACTTTTAAAAACACCACTCTTTAACATGTTTTTATTATAGAGGTTGTGAGATAAATCAATTCAAACAATATATCAGTTTAAGACTTAACTTTCAACCTTGATAGAGTATTAAAACTCAATTAATAAATAAATAGTTACCCTACCAAATAAAAAACCATAATCTAGTATTTAACATACAAAATTAGGAGAAAGAATTCCAAAAAGGTTTTATTCACTAAAAAACAGCTGGTCACCCAGAAGTCATGTGTTCATTGTCCTTACATATGTTCCAAAAACAGCTGATATGAAAAAAACAAAGTTAAATCAAAGAGTGACTGTGGGAGAATCAGAAAAGTACATCACAATAACTTTTTCTATAAACTAGAGCAGTCAACACATCAGAAATTAGTTTCACATGGTTATTGTACTAAAACATACCCTAAAATATACCTTTAAAGCAACCTTGAGGTCATGTGACCCGTCTCCGAAAATATCGCACTCGAAAACATCAAAAGCAGAAACATTTTAAAAGAAATACATCGGAGCTATAACAATAGATTTGACAGACCCCTTTTGGTATTTTTTTGTCCACTAACCTATCTATACTCGTAAATAAATCGATGTAACTGGTTTCACAAGAAGACAAACCCTTTTTCTTAACCCGACAGGCTCATTGTAAACTTATTCCGATTAAAAAAAGGTAACAAAAGACCAAACAGGGAAGTCTTCTTTTAACCTCTATGCACACAGTTTTAACACTAAATTCTCATGCGAAAGTTTAAGAACACGTTTTGTTGGCACTTGTGAGGAGTTTATGGAGGTGTTTGAATAGTATTTTAATTAAAATAATAATAGAAAAAGGGTAGTTACATCGGACTGTGAATCATCGCTGTAGACAAATTTCCGCGATTCGCGCTCTTTAGGTTAAGTTTTAAATGTCAAAAGTTGCAAGATCGAGGTATTGGTCGTTCTGCCTCTTGCGGTTTTGCTATGTTTGAAACAAAGGGGTTTACTTACTAATTACAGTATTCGGTTGTTTGATCGTATAATTTACGAAATTAGTAATATATTTTGAATATTGTTAACTTTTATCAAAATAGACGTGTAACTGCCTAATTTAGATTATAATAAATATGTCTTTCAATGTATGTAAAGTAGGAAGCCCCAATTGCTGCTAAGAAAATAAAATTACAATATTATTACAATAAATTGTTAAATAAATCCTAACCTAACGCATCTTATTTAAATATAATTCCAAAATCCGTTTACGAAGGTCGCAATAATAAGAAATATTAACATTTATCGGTTACTTTTCATTAGAATCATAAATAAGGGGATTGTATAATGAATTCGATCTTTTAAGATGTATATTACATGCTTTTGATATTGTAATCGATTAAGTTAGACGATCGATTAAGTAGGGAGCGGCAAGCTTGGCTGTATGTTTACTGGCTAATTTCAATGATGACGTAAGTTATTTTTTTTCATAATAGGCAGAGGTCTAAATCTATAGGTATGTGAAGGAATTAAATTTTATAATTAGTTCAAATTATGTAAAATGATTTTGCAGTAGACGAAATTAAATGTTTACAGGATAGTTTAAAATAAACATGCCTTTTATTTGTTATTCGCAATTTTCAATTAAAGTATCGGCCATTTTGAATCTCTGACATTCGTTTAGTTTTTAAATATAAATAGTTTGACGCGACTTCATATTAATAGAAAACCGTTAATTGTTTTAATAGAATATACATAATAATTGTTGTTTTATTATTGTTATTAATACGCAAATAGTTAATTAAGGCATATCTAGTGTTGTTTAAATAGATTTTCCTTCCTTTAGACCGAGAAATAGAATATTTATTATTATTGATTATGTAAAATAATAAGATCGTTGTTTTTCAACATTAATCTGTATTTTACTCCGAAGGCCCACTTTATCAGACATTTTTGTCCAAGAAATTCGTTTATTAAGTCTTTCATTCATAATTATGTATACTAATTATAATTATCTTAAACGCAGTAATTTACTGACCTTGCACAATATTAACAATACGCAAATGATAACTATATTGATAAAAATGACCGTTAAAACTGTTTGTTGTGAATAAATTGTTATTTTAACAAGTTCGGAAGTTGAAACAGCTGTTTTTATGTTTCAATTTTGATGTAGCTTTTAGTAATGTGATTTTCTAAGTCGAGTGATTTGACATTTCCAATTTTAGTTGTAAATTAGAGTTAGTATTATAAATTGTACTGGTACTTAAAGTTTGAACTTTGAAAAGAGATTATTCGAAAAAAGAAAAACGTACTCTGAGCCATCAATTATCAAAAACAGTTGGTACTTAGTATACTATATTTGTTCGTGTTTGATATTTTCACTAGATGAACTTAAATTTGAAACTACTAATAAAAAATACAAATCGAATTGAAGACCGATAGAATTTCATAACAGTGGATAAAATGTAACAACTTATCAAGTTGTTTTTTTTTGTTTAAATCTTCTAAACATTAATCATTATTAACACCAAAACGACCGTTAAAAGTTTACGCGTAAAAGCCCCACTAACATCGCAAAACAAAGAGGTTTTCAAAAGCTTATCGGCGCACGCGCATTCAACACAATTTATCTAATGTGACCTATTTAGATGCTGGCCTCTGTCAGTTGTCGAGTTAATTAGGCGATGATCTCATGAGTAGTAACTAAGACACTGACTTGACCCTCGTTAGAAGTCTTCATAAATATCTATCTATCTATACTAATATATAAAGCTGAAGAGTTTGTTTGTTTGAACGCGCTAATCTTAGGAACTACTGGTTCAAATTGAAAAAAATTTGTGTTCAATAGACCATTCATCGAGGAAGGTTTTAGGCTTTAAAACATCACGCTGCGACTAATAGGAGCGAAGATACAATTGAAAATGTGGAAAAAACAGGGCTGGTATAAATCATAACTTATATCTTCTAACCACGCGGACGAAGTCGCGGGCAACAGCTAGTAATGGTTATAATACTAGCTGTTGAATGCGACTTCGTTTGCGTAGCTATAAAGATATAAGCTATGATTTTTTTAATTGAATTCTTACGCACGCAATTTATCCTCGTTTTTTTAAATATTTAATTAGTGCTCTGCTTATATTAATCATAGTGAGATGGTTTATAATATACCCTTCTTAAATGAATGTTTTTTTAATAAGACCAGTAGGTGCTGAGATTATTGCGTTAAAACAAATACTCTTTACTTTAGCTTTTTTAGTTTTTGTAGACGTTGAATTTACAGGCGTTGGACTTCAAAGCTGAGAGGTTTGACCCCAGCAAAGTGATACATAGAACTCTTAATTAAATGACCTAAAACCCGTTACTATAAAAAACATAATATTGTTATACAAAACGGATACAATTACGTGTAAGTTTAATAACAATAGTAGCGATAAGAATAACGACAAAATTAGGCAAATGTTATCAACACGTTTTGAAGCCAAAATATTTACTTTTTCAGTAATGAGACCACACGTAATATGAGAATCATTCTAATATTATATGTATTTGTATGTGTGAGTGTTTAAAGCCTCTTTGCACTTAAACGGCTGGATCGATTTCGATGAAATGTGGGTTGGAGGTAACAGAAAACTTGGATTAACAAGCAGACTATTATCCGACTTTGTAAAAGCAAGGTTATGTGTTTGCAGGTATAGCCGACAACTAGGCGGAGGAAGCCGGGAGCAACTGCCAGTGATTTAATAAATAAATGAATACCTTCCTTCGCTCTTATAGGTTGTAGACTACAACCTACACAACAACTTGTAGTGTCCGTGTGATCGAGACTGAGCAATACACTAGACAGACGGACGGACGATAGGACAGACAACGTGATCCTATACAGGCTGATCGAGACCAATCGAGTTTGTGAACCCTAAAAATTTTCCCATCGTTTCTACCAACAAATCAGTCACAAATGAACGTTATAACAGCTCAACGGTTCTCCGGTCACGACCTTTACCGTTATTCGAAAAAAACTTCCCTTAATATTGCACCCATTGTTATTCGGGGGTAGATACGAAATAAGATGTGTTGTGAATGGAGGGAATCTTACGGGGGTAAGCATAGCCTGTTTTAACGCAGCGAGGATTTTTAGACGACTGTAGGAGGGTTTAAAGTTGTATTGAGGAAGAATTATTATGTAAGTATGTATTGTATTTAATGGCGAATCAAAACTGATATATATTCAGTTTTTAAATCTTGTTAGCTAATTAGAAAAATGGTTGATTTAGGAAGCAGATAAACAGTATAATATTTCGCTATGAAGACAAAACAGAAAATCGACTAAAATCAAAACGACTACAAAGAAAACAATGCCTAATTTATAAAAAAAAATCAAACTGTCAAGTGACAATATTCAACGGCTAATTCAAATTGAGTACAAATCAAAATGGCCGTTATTCAAACGTCAAAACAGTCGGTTCTCCTTTACAAGTAATGTAATATGTATATTTAAATGTTGCCTTTATGTTCAGTGCATTATGCACCCGTGGGGCCGAAAGCTGGTTTTTAACAACTTTTTTATACGTTAAAAGATTTCTTAAAGAGTATAGAATAGAATGCATGTTCTTGAGACGTCAAAAACCGTTTTTTTTTTAACTGTCAGTCAATTTTGTTGAAACAGGATGGTCAAGTCTCTACACGAGTAACTGATATTAACAATGGTTGTTTTTGATGGCCTAAATATTTTTTTAAACACGAGGCAAATGTATTTTTGTTCAAATTCGGTTTCCATAAATTTAAGTTCTGAAGATAGGGTAGTCGTCGGGAGACCAAGATAAAATATGGATCTAGAATTTTTATATTTAACTTTTTCTTTTCTATGATAAAATCTACTAGAGAACTAAACATAACGTGAAGAAAGAGATTCAGATGTCAAATGATAACCAGAATGAGACTTGCCATAAGGAATTGAATCTATTTGTCGCGTCGCAAATGCACAGACACCCAGACTCAGGACGAGCATTCGTGGATCTCACAAATGCTTGTCTTACGCGAAGATTTGGCTTAGTTATCATATCACTTACAGACTTTAGTTCAGTTTTCCCACCACAAATCTATTCAGCAGACATTTTCATTCTTTCACTCTGAAAACTAGAGAATCTGACATGCCAAACCAAGGTACAAATAAATCCTCTGGATATTTAACACCGGATACACAAACGATATATCCTTCCTCCAACCTTGACTGAACCAACCACATGTGAATACGAAATACCGATACAAAGTAATCGTTATAGCCGCAAAAAGTGACAAAAACACCGCTTCCTTCAAATATTGTTGCAGTTGTGTGAGAAAGACGCCGCGCTATAAGAAATAACTCTGTCTCGCTTTAACAGTACTGTCATGACCGATGTTGATACATTTTAGTCAACGTCTTTGAAGTTTATGGTTTGTGTCTAATTGACATAATGAGCTTTTTCAGCAAAGGCATGCGTCATTCAGGCAGAAGCGTGTTTCCGTTATTTTTGGATTTATTGATTTTTCTGTGTATGGTGTGTTTTCGTTTGTCATTTATGGATTAATTACTGAAATGTTATTCAAAAACATTTTTTAAACATTAATTGGATTGAGTTTTACTCGTGTGGTACATCCACACGAGTAAAACTCTTTGCTAAATTTTGACAAAATCGATTCAGCGGTTTACCTCCTAAAATCGTACTGGACTAACAGTTACTAATTCAAATAATATAAATACATAGTTTCAAAGGACATTAAATGATAATGATAGCAAAATAGTTCAACTATTTTTCCTTTAAAATTCAATTTACACAGGAACCTAATTACAAATAGAAACGGATAAATTCAATTAAACATTATTATTTTAGATTATAACTTTCCCAAAATAACAATTCATATTTAATTAATATTGTTACAAAAACAGACAGATGTTTGGCACGTTGTAGCAGTGATTAAATCACAACCCTAATAGTTAAGTAATCGATAAAACCGTTATAACGGATAAAAACAATGTTAGGGTGGTGTGTTTAGTCGATTTTGTAAAAAAAAAAACAGTGAAGTGCGAGTCGGACTCGCGACATAGTGTTCAGAAAAACCTTTTTCGAGGTTTTGAAAAAGAGATAATTGGTTTTGTAACCTTAGCAACTTTCGCTTAACTCTAATGTTTATTTTGAAAACAATGCGAGTGCGAATTGCTTAGTTGATTTTGTTTATAATTTGAGTAAAATAAGGCATTCTGGGATAT
Organism: Trichoplusia ni; assembly: GCF_003590095.1. Classification (NCBI taxonomy): domain Eukaryota; kingdom Metazoa; phylum Arthropoda; class Insecta; order Lepidoptera; family Noctuidae; genus Trichoplusia; species Trichoplusia ni. The sequence goes on from NC_039480.1 coordinate 2,538,618, forward strand.
TCCCTAAAATTCTACATGTACCGCTAAACAACTCTTATCGTATCTTATCAAAATCAATTCAATCGTTACACAGTAACACACAGACAGCCCCTTTATAGTGACACCCGCCATTTTTTTCATTAAAATCCGTTTCTTGACCTTATAATAGTTAACTTATACTTACTCCCACAATATATTTAAAAGCAGTAGATTTTCAACCTTATTTTGTGGTAAACAGAGGGTAGAATCAAGAATAATGTCAAAAGTACACGTTACTTGAATTTGACAAACGAATTTCACCCTTATTGTAGTTCAAATAGAGAGTAACACCGTTAAATTGTGTTTAACGGCGTGGCACGTGCTATGGGGGAGTAGCTATTGTAGTTGACAATTCAATTTATTAAAAAAATAATGTTATAAAGTGAAATCTTGGCGCGTGCTACCAACAGCTGGTATATGACCTTTGTGCTAGTCCGTAACATCTTAGAATGGCCAGGTGGTCAAGAAAGTGTATCAATCTTGTCATTTAATAATGTATAGGGTATTTTGGAAATGTATTTGCGAATATAGCATTGAGATTTTATGAAAATTCTAAACAATAATTCGAAAATGTTTCACATGAACTAAGTCAAACATCAAACTTGTGTTTTTTTTTTCTGGGCAAAGGCAACAGATATTCTGCCAAACAGTTTAGTCGAGTTTAATAAATTGTTTTTTTTTCTAATAAATTTGCCAAATAACATTGAGATATAAACCTATAAATTAAAAGTTAAATTATAATTTAATATTCAAGAATTTTAACATAAAAATAGTCGACTAATATATCAAAAACCAAATCACAATACTTCAAATACGTAATCCACTATCAACAAAAAAAAACAATAATATTTTTTCTAAACTTTTTTTATTGCACACAACTGTACTACAGTACAATGCACCGGCATCGCGAGTATCGATCGGTAACGGTCGCGCGGCTGTTTGGCGCGTGTCCGTGCCTAAATAAAAGTAACGTTAGCGCGGGAGTTATGTCAAAATCAAATCAATATGGTGGTTAATTTTATTGGAATTTATATTCGAATTAATGTTGTTGCTTGTTTATTAAGAATTTATTTTATATTGTTTTCATAATTTATAATACTAGATGGTTATGTATGTTTGTATTTGTAAGTCTTAGATAGTTTATGGAACAAATGATTTGTTTTAGTTCGCTTACAGAATGTATTCTTGGTTTCATAAAATAGATCGTAAACAATACAATTAAGTTTAGGGTTTTTTTTCAGAGATAGCTCAGAATTTCCAGGTTATACTTTTGTGTGTAAAAAAGAAATATTAAACGAGATTTTACGAATTACAATCACGGTATAAGAAAGATTATTTCAAAATAGCGAGATTTTCTCATAGCTACGGCCAGTCACTGCAATCTCACTGACAGCTGAACACCAATATCTCACAGAGCGACTGTCTATCTGACAATACATCTTGTACTAGATTATGTACGTAACGGATAGCCTAACTTCAATTATGCAAACAAGGTCTTCGCATTCAAAGCATTTCATCAATTACCCGATGAATGAAAGTGAATGAGATGAGTGAATGAACATTGTATGGCGCGCACGTGTTTCCGTTTCCGGTAAGACAGTGAATCCTTGACTTTTTATGCCAATAAAAAAATGTCGGTCACATCCATAGACAATTGTGTATTTATTGTCTGTGATTGACTTGTTTTTTTTTTGCATGTTCAAGAAGTGGAATCGATTCTAATGCTCATATTAAAAATAATATGATAATGTTTTTATCTCGATATTAATAAGTCTATCTAATAAATAATCTGCGTATTTTTTATGACGCAAATATTCTACAATTATAGCAATTTCGAAATCGATTCAATAATTCTTACATTGACAGAAAGACATGTATCGCAATATTGGTTATGTATAAATAAATATTTAACAGCCATCAGCACTACAAAAGCAATAAAATTAATTACAAATAGATATCGAATTGTAACATCAAGTCCTTATCTGTAAAACCATCTGCTGACTTACCCACAAAAAGCATTTAATGACCTGAATATTTTGTGTATCACCTTCAAAATAGTTTTAAATGAGGAAGTTTCTGAGTTTCCCATTTTCTAGAACGCAAAAAGCTGTCATCTGTGAAATGTCATTCGAGTGCTGTGATTCCTTGAATAGATAAAAAAAAATGGGTATTGAGTTAAAAACGATTGTTTTAAACTTGAAGCAGCTTAGAACAGTAGAAATGGCGGGTGATTCTTCTGAGAAATACTAGAAGTTAGAGAAAATATCCTAACGTCTCAGCTTGATTACAAAAAATGTGTTACTTAAAAGTTTTAATTAATGTTTCATCTGTTAATAGCTTGTAAGTACTACACTTACTAATTTTATTTGAGGTGAGAGGAATAATTTTTAATTTTTAACGTTTATTTTCTTTAATTACCCTGGAACTGTCTTCTACCATGAAGTTCAATAGAGTCTGCCATAACATTAATACCCCCAAAAATGACAATTCTCAAATATTTTAAACGTCTTTTAAAACTTAACGTTTATTAATATTCCATGCAGCTACTGCACGTCTCTATGGCGGCAAATCCCCACAGCTTTGCAAACCGAACGTCAATTTCTGTACACCATAGACAAGACGCGTGCTGAACATCTGCCAGCAACAAGTGCATTACAGCTGCGTCTTACAATAGACAATATAAATTGCCTTTTATTTCCTTCCTTCAAACATCCCCTTGTATTTTTTTTCGACAGTGATTTCTTCCCAACGGCATTTCTTATAGAATATCTTGGGTGTATGAAATCCGTTATATTTTATTTGCTATAGGTATTAAATTATTTTGTTGTGTGGACGGACTGTATAAGTGACGTGTGGGGTTCACGATTTGATTTTGTAGTTGTCTTGAACTTAATTTTGTTATTGTCAATTTTCGTGGGATTTTTGTTAGATGCATTGCACTGGGAGTGTGATAGGCCGATATATTTTTCTTTTTTCCTTTAGTTCATTTTCATGCTGACGTAACATGTTAATTAGTAATTACTATTAATATTCGAAATATTTAAAGATGACTTTAAATCGACTTACAGATTTTCTTCTACTATCAGCGCATTCAAATTTTCAATACCTAAATGCGATTTAAATTAACAATGTCACGTAACAATACAGCCATCTTGAAAACCCTGACGTTTCATTTGACACTTTTTTTTTAATCAGCCAAACTTAAAGCAAAGGCATTCGCTTGACTGCCTCACATCCGTGATTGCGAGACATCCGTAGTTTGTACGTAATGTAACATATTTTATAATATAGGGTCGCGAGTAACCAACCTTGATTCCTACTGACCACGTCTTCCTGTGCGTAATGATATACCACAAGACATTCTAGGACATGTCTCTTGATCATGTAGAGGTTTTTTCTTTTGACAGCTCCGGCTGTATGATGGTTTCCTTTGCCGGTGTAATGCCTTTGCTATAGTTTTTTGACTGGATGTGTGTTTTAGCCCACTCAATAACTAAACTACAAAAAGCAATACAAAACAAAATGGCGTCACCAACACGAATAACCCAATTAATAGCACCATCTGCAGTGCGATATGATAATGTAAAACAATATTTGATTGGGCGCAGTCACGCAATTTTTATAATTCGATGCGCGCGCCATATGCTCGACGCGGGAGGGATGCGCGGGAGGTCCCGCCATCTTGGTTTTAAAACAATGTCGAATATAGAGCGTGGAGTTTTGCTTTTATTTTTTTTAATATTTCTAGTAATTGGTGTGGAGTTTGTTGCAGCGTTTCTTCTCCGAAGCAAGAAGAAACAGAGATCGTAGATAGCGGTGATGAGGTTTTCTGTCGAATTAAGTTGGTTTAGGAAGTAAGGTTTAGGAGTATGAAATAAAAAACGATAGGTAGACCCTTTAATATTAATATTATGTAATTAGTGAATCTAAAAACCGTAAAAAAATGAAAGACTCGTTTTTGAGCTTATGGGCCCTTTAAACTCTGACACCAGGTTGTAGGTAGCTACTTCAAACATGCGAAAAGGAAAAAAGTAACTGTAAAGTCTGAGTGTCACTAATCAAAATTACCAAAAGCCATTTACAAAAAAAACTAAACTCGAAATAGAAATGGCGGTATATTTGACAGTGACAGCAAAAAACGCGGCAAAACGTATTAGACACATGATTTACGAGAAGGTTTGTGCAAGGTGCAGAATTAACTAGAGAGAGAGAGCTTTTAAAACAAAAAAAGAGGAGAAAAAAACCTTCTTTCTGTTACATCTGGTTGTGTTGGAGACTGATTAGGCGTTTTCGTTTTAAGGGATGTCTTCAATACCCTCTGAATATAGTTATAGAAATATAGACTATTTGAGTAATCGCGAGGATACTAGAGTATTTGTCGGATGATCAAACTTATAATACTAAAATTTTGTAAGATGAAAACCAACATAGTTGATTTCTTTAACTGGATAACTTCGTAAGAAAACTAACACACCTGGTATTTTTATTGGGTGTGCAAAGCCACGTCAAAATCCTACGGCTTTAACACTTTGAGACCAAGTCGTAGTGTACATCAATAATTCAATAAGATTGTAGTTTTCTTGCTTAAAACTTTTAAGACACTATTGACGGTCGATAACGATGGATTTAGCCAGAAAAACTAAATTGGAACTCGTAGTGGGCAAGTGTAAGTATTTTTTTACCCTTTTCTATATGAGAAGGGGCCTTTACCCAGTGGTGACAGATAGACTGAAAATATTATGTTACGAAGAAGATATCTAACCGTTATTATGTTTACAAGAAACAGCTGATAAATACGAAACACGTCCGTTACATGATTAAAACGACCTTCAAATACAGCGGCCCATTTTAAATTAAACTAGGTTACAAGACAATTCATAATATTTGATAAACTATGACTTGAAGAGATTAATGAACGTCCATTGCCAATTATGAAGGCGAAAGGCTTATCAATTTTACTGATCCACAGAGATTTTTGAAACTCTGATCATAGAAAGCAGTTAAATGATTGATTTAAAAATGATGGCCTTTATTCATCCTGGGTGAAAACATAACATTGTTATTCAAATCATTATAAGTAAAAGAACAGAACACAGTTTTAAAAATGGAACGAAATGTGTACCCATTTCGCAAATAGATCCCCAACAGTTTTTGCCAAATATGGAACACTATTTCTACACTTAACTTTGGTATTCTATTTTTAAACGCCGCTCCCACACGTTCCATACTTATTCAAACCGTTCCGAATTCAAATAAACCAGTACTGTTCGTTTCAGCGGGTGACGTCATTAACGGTTTCGCACATTGTTGACTACAGTATGTTGTTTATTTATGTTTGTGACATTAAGACTTATTTTTTATATAAAATGAATTTATACCACAAAACCTACAGCAACGTAGTTACATTTTAGGTCTATAACTGCTTTATTTTAATGGTTTAACAACGGTTTCGTACGGCCATATCTTTTCCAGTAACTAGAAAAATATCTGTAATAATTTCCTCTAATTTTCAACATACGAGGATGATTGTTTTCCATTAGTTTATGTTTAATAGCTAGCTAGGAGGTAAGTAGGTATGCATATAATACATTATATTCTCCATGTAATACGAGCAACTTATTACAACAACATCAGTATTCTAATCATTTATCCTCATTCACAAATAATACTATTTAATCTAGAATTTTGATAAGATTTTTCATTTAAGTCTATAAATTAGGAGCATTTGTGCAAAATTGTTGTTACTTGTTATTGCAAATAACTGGTATATATTATTATTAGTATCTTTCTCATGCCACAAATCAGGGACAGTATGGAAATAAGTAATAGCGAATTAGAATATTCAGATTCGTTTCTTAAGCCAACCCCATATTTAATTGTTTTTGTCTAACAATATGACTGTTGTATGCAATAAGGAATCTTCCGAAGATATAAAAATATGTAAATAGTAGCAGATTTTATGCTAATTTATTTGAATACGAAACAAGATGTTGATGTGTTTTCACACGCGTTGTTAGCATATTTTTTCGTGTGACAAGCTGTTTTTTAATTATAAGGAAAAATAGATTTAATTATTTTATTTTTAAGTAGTTTTAGTAGAAAGATAAATAACTTTTATTACATTTCACTATAAAACTTTTGAATTACAACTACTAACGTGGTTATCTTTGACAGTCGTCAAGTCATTACAGTTGCGACGCAGTTTTACTATGTGGTACTGTGTTACAGTAACATGTGTTGTGTTGTGTTGTCAGATAGACAGTCTCTGCTTACGACATTGATATGGTGAGACAGATATTATGAAAATGTATAAAAATATCTTTTATTTAACTTCAGACTCGTAACTTACCGTAAGTGTATAAAACTTATGGGTAATAATATTTAGCAAACAATGATGTTTGACAACTAACAGCTGTTCAAGACATCTGCAAAGATTTCTCATCTCTTGCAAATTTTGGACATAACGAACAACAATAGCCGAAAGGTCAAAGGATGACCAAAAGACATGGGAATCTTAACTCAACCCCTGACAACCCGGAAATATAATGCGGGGATGAAATTCGCACGCTAAGGGGATGAAATCTTTGTGTATCACCTGTGTGCAGGGGTGAAACTAGATCGGATGTGTTTCCCATGCTAGTTTGGACCTATTGTTTCTTTTTTTTCTTGGAGGTATTGCGTTTGGGAAATGTTGCAGATTTTTTTTTCGTGAGATTTTTGTGGGTACGTATTCTTTTTTTTAGGGCGTGATAATTAAAATTTCAATGAGATGCTGGCCGATTTATTCATGAATGCATCAACACTAAACGAAATAAAAATAAGAATTAAGTATTTATAAATAAAATTTCCTTAATACATACAAAATACAGTTTTTCCTCATTTAAAACTGCGAATAGAATTCTAAAATAACTCTTCATTAGTAATTAAGACGAAGATATAAAAAAAAAGATTTTACGTGATATATTCCATACAATCTTAAAGTAATAAAAAAAACCATAAAAAACACTTTTAATTGCACATCACCATTATAATAAAACGATTTCGAAAAGATACTAAACAGTTTCTTCAGTCAGTCATCTACATCCACGGCTGAACACAGACCTCTTTACGATACCGAGAAAGTTTAAGCATTATTCGCTAAACCTAACTTCTTAGGGATATCAGATCTTATGTATTAGTATTATTTCGCTTAGTATGTAATCTATACTATCTATACTTACTAATATTTAAAGCTGAAGAGTTTGTTTGTTTGAACGCGTTCATCTCAGGAACTACTGGTTCAAATTGAAAAATTCATTAATTGAGGAAGGTTTTAGGCTATAAACCATCACGCTGCGACTAATAGGAGCGAAGATACAATGGAAAATGTGGAAAAAACAGGGTAGATATAAATCATAACTTATATCTTCTAACCACGCGGACGAAGTCGCGGGCAACCGCTAGTTAAGTTTATATAATGCACAGTATGTGTGTATAATTAGGATAGTATGTAAGGCTACGTTGATTTATTTGTAAGCCTACCTCTTCATATATCTCCATCACCCCTTTGGTTGACTGGTAGAGAACGCCTCAGGCATTAAGTCCGCCTTTCTACATTTTCAATTCATAAAAAGTGTAAATATATAAACTACAATCTTAACTAATGAACTAACTCACACTGAAATGACACTATTGTCGCGGAATTTATGGCGGTTTAATTTTTGATTTTAGTTCCCGACGTTTCGACACCTTTGCAGGTATCATGGTCACGGGCAGACGCGATAAAATCCGTAAAAGTAGTTTCATTTCAATGTCTAACATTCGCGTAAACATATGAAACCACTAACTAACTCACACATTAAAATGTTAACAAATAAGTATACTTGAAGACCGTTGCAGTCGCGTGGCACTAACATTTATCAACAGGATGTGAGCAATGAGCGCAGGAGCAACCGTCGCCCGGTCTAACTATTGACAAAGATTTTATTAGTTTACAAATAATACTGTGAAATGTTAAGATAGATGTAAAAGTACATGTTTTTTATCTATTTACTAGGTATATAATATAAAGGATTCATGTAAAAAAATAATAGAGAAAAAAAATAGTTATTTTTAAAACAACGAATATTAAATGTATTTTTATACAACCTGTATATAAATTTAATACTCTTTGACAATATAATCAATTTTAAATAAAATTTTATTAATTTCATAAACACTTTTTAATTCTAGGAACCACATTTTAAGCTGGTCAGTCCAAAAAATCTTTATCAAGAAAGTTTATGCTCAAATGTACAACGAAAAAAAAAATGTGAATTCATAGCATAAAGATCTTTCTAAGGTCTTTGACCGAAAAATCTTTAAAATGGCTATAAAATCTCTCTGACATACACCAGATTTGTTTAAGTTATAACGTCTTTAAACTTTAAAAGCCGTGCATATGGTAAACATGAGCTTAAAGTAAACAACAGCGGCTTTTGTTATCTATGCTCTAAACTAGGACGTTTTGAATTAAGAACACAACAAACCTCTTTGTAGCGTCGCCTTATCTATTGTATTTAAAAATTAGAACGTGAATGTTGGAGTTTTAGCATTTGAATTAAGAATGTTTGGTACTGTTGTGCAAGTTGGACGCTAATTAAGAAGTTCTCTCGCTGTAAAACAACTGTTTATTTCGTTTCTTGACTTAATTGATAAACTGAATACTGTAGAACGTATTATTAAGAAGATAGAGCAATTTATAACACCTTCGCAGCATGGAAAAACCACTCATGTTAAAATGTAAATTGTATACATAAAAATCTTGTCCTCTCTTAGAAAAACTTTTCAATAAGTTTAAAATTGTCAATTTTTACGTAAGTCAGTGTCAATGCAATAAAACAGAAAAGCAACAACACAAAATCATTTGTCACTGGTCATACCAAAACGTCACTTTCCATAAGAAAAGTCCGTTACTCTCGAAGAGAATTCTTAATTCAAAACACGCCTTCGCCATTTAAATAGATACATCCTTCATGATGTAATAGGAAGTGACGTCATTGCAAAAAGATTTTATTGTCACTGACATAATTTTATACTTGGAAGCTATATGACCTTTAATACCAGTTTATCTTTTGAACAAAGATTGTTCTTTTGCTAATAAATTAGGGCACTTTATTATTGAGAATGACTAAATCATAATGATTGGTGACGTTGTTGGTTTACTGGTTTTGATTAGTGGAAATAGGTCGAACTGAATTTCGTCGAGAAATATTAAGAGAATTTCATTACGGAGTCAAGGTTTTCTTGTATTAACATTTGTATTGCAAGCAGCTGAGAACTGTGGTGTTTCTTGTAACATGATTTAATTCAGGATGTCAGCTACTGAGCTACCTCTGTAACTTTTTCAAAATTGCAGCATTTGAGCATGAATAGGTCACAAAAATTTCGAGGCAGGACATAATTTTTCGTGGCAAATAAATGTTTGCACTTGGTTGGGTTGTGTTGTGGGCCTCAATCACTTGGCTTTCCTTGTAGACAAAATATTAATTACTTAGAAAACTGTCAAAATATTAACTATACCTACCAAAATATGTACATATAAGCATACAGACATTTTCTTTCCAACTTTTCTTCATAAATTAACAGTATGTATTCCCGTTTAGGTATATTTTCGACATTTGCCGCCATATTGGTTGAAGCTATTAACACTTTGATAGCTCGTATTATGAAATGAGCTTTCTATTTGCGTAAGTCGGGAAAATATACCGTTCCATATTCGAAAGTCAACGAACTTTTGAAGTTTTCATAGACAATATTGGAACGACATAGTCGATTATTTGAAAGTTTTCGTTGTTCATTTTGTTTTTTTAATCATTATTTAAATATTGTGCGGCAAATATTGTGTAGCTTTGCACTGAATTGCAGATTTTGGAGGAATGTTGGCATGACATGTAAGGAATGACATGAAATGTATTGAAGTGACATTTGAGTCACGTCAGTCAATTAAATCGGCCAAGTGTCGGCGAGGCAACTCGGATTCCATACAATTTGATTGCTTTCAAATTAAAGACTGTACCAACAACTGTCTGTTACACTTTCACGTCTAAACCACTGAACCGATTTTAATGAAATTTGGTACAGAGATAGAGTTGACCTTGAGAAAGAACATAGGATAGTTTTTATCCCCGACTTATGAAGAGTTCTCTTGGAAACGCGATATAACCGACCTCGACGCGGGCGAAAAGCTAGTATATGTATATATCTACTAAGAGTAACAATTAGCAAATTAACCACTCCATATTTACTCTTCAAAACCGCATACCATTAAAACCTCTATTCCAATTGCCATAAGGTTGAAATTACAATATCAAGTGGTAATTGTATATTTTGTAAGAGGAAGTGTTATGTATGTCAAATTGATTGAAACAACAAGACGTTATTACGGTCATTTAGTAGTTAACACTTGGGAATTGCACTAGGAGAGTTATTTGACTATTTATAATTTCCTTTTGAATATTATCTTGCTAAGATTCCCATGTAAAGATGGTATTTTTCGCCAAACTCTCGCACTAAGGAATCATTATATCGCGGGCGGTTTTTGAAATATTCAAGTCACATGCACAAGACACCCAGACTTAAGACAAGCATTCGTGGATCACAGAAATGATTGTACTGCGGGGATCGAACGAAATATCGCATAATGAGGGTAACAACCGCTCGGCTATCCGTGCAGTCATAAGTTTGGTCATTGTTCAAAACGCTAATCACTGCGGGCGAATCTAAAATGCAATATTTTCAATCCCGGTTTTCTTACTATCACACGATATTTACCGTTTTTTAGTTTCTTAAAATAATAAAGAAATTACATGATAACTAACTTTGTGATTCTGATAAGTAATCGCCTGCAAATCATCGAACATTTATTGATTTTTTATATCCAACTGTCATTTCAACAAACTTTTTTTTTCTTGGCCGCCATTTCTTTCAATTAATGTAAACGGAACGTTACGTTACGATACACGTAAGTTTAAGTCAGTTGCGTTTCGTTACACGCACCGACCGTGACGATACGTTAGCGATCGTTGTGAGCATAGAAAAAACACCGTTCGTGCTCATTCGACTAGCTAGCTGTATTAATAAGCTATTAGATTCATTTTATTGAATCTATTTGACATTTGTTTTTAACTGACTGAAGAAAATAAGTTTTTTTCACTGTCTGTTTAAGATGACAGATTTTTTCGTTTTTGGGAAATCGTAGCTCGATAAATTGCATTTTTTTTTTGTTTTAGTAACAGATTATTTCAGTGTACCTATTGATCGTTCAGTCATTACAGTTCTGACGCAGTCTTACTATGTGATACTGTGTTACAGTAACATGTGTTGTGTTGTCAGATAGACAGTGGCTCTGTAATATACAGTGCAAATTAACATAGGTATACAATTTGACAAACATTAAATTAAAACTGGATGTCAAATACTGGAATCTTAAACCCGCAGTGAGCTAACGTGGTGATCAGTGCTCAAACCTTCCCTATACGGAGGCCTGTGCCCAGCAGTGGGACGTACATAGGCTTCATAAAAAAAAAAACTTTCCTAAAATTTTCGTCTAAGAAATATGGAATACAATTAAAATAAATATCAAAACACAAGTGTCACAGTCCCACTTACAGAAATCATTACGAAGAGATGACATAAGTTGTAGTGTGGAATGCGAGATTAGTGTGCGAGCGAGACTCAGCTACGCGTTAGAAAGTGATAGCAAATAACGGCTGAATGAAGCCGGTAATGGCGCTTTTTATTAAGATTTTTTTTGTACATGGACCTTGTGTTTTTTAAGAATTTGTTCTAGGTTACGTTGTTTTTGGTTTAAGGGTTTTTCAGTTTAGAATTAATTAAGCATGTAGTTTTATTATGTGATACTGTGTTTAGTAACATTTCAGCTATGGAAACCGAAAGCAACATAACCTTTGAAAAGATTTTAAAATAGACACCATTCGTCAATCAAATCACATTATAAATACATTCATAAACATTTAAATAAAGAACGTAAACAACCCCAAAACTAAAACAATTGAATTTCGAATACCGTACAAGAAACATTATTTTTAAAACTATGAACTGTCATGCATTTTTTTTTCCACCATTTCTAGGCACAGGTGTTTGCCTATACTTCCTATATAATCTACATACGTAGGTACTAAGTTATTTTACACGTTACTGTGTACATTTGTAGGGTTTGTACGTAGTTGCGCGTGCGCATGCTTCCTTGTTGGATCGATACCACCCCCTAAGGTCATTGGCCTCGCCAGATGTATCACACCCTTGGTTAGGGTAGTTTATAAAAGTTATAATTAAGCTCTATTGTAGTTGTATATTGTAGTAGGTATCATTTATCATAGTAATGTTATGAGGCGAGAGATTGTGTGTTTGTTTGTGTATGTTAACTCAAAATTTTCGATAGAGGCCTATGATCAGCAGTGGGATATTTCAAGGCAAGGATATTTTAAAATTTTGTTTGTTTTCACGCTATATAGATGGACCTATTTTGATAAAATATGGAAAAGCTGGATTAGAACATAGACCTGTATAGTTAAGCAGGGCACCAAACATTAAAGTTTCATGTATATTCCTTTTTGAATAATAGTCCAGTTCCAAAAAAGACAAAAAAAAACTTAAAATGGCATATATTGAAGAAAAACGTGAACCTTATAGAAAAGGACAATAAAGATACAAACGTCATAACCGCCATATTAAAAAAAGTTCTTAAATTAACGAAAATGACTAAAGTTGCATATTTAATATCTTCTTTACTCCATAATGGCATTTAAAGTATTAAGAATACAGTAATTTGACCGATAATTACGTTTTCAAAATCTTTTGAAACCATTGTCACTGTAAACGGCAACCATTTTGGAAATCATTGTGCGTCATTGTAAGGCGAGCTTTTCATATTCTGGCGCGTTTTTTGTAAAAAGTCAAATTATGTTTTTTAATATGGTTATACAACCATATTATGGTATATTGTATTTTTTGGTGAATTTCGTGACTTCCGTAAGTGTTTCTTTTTTTTCGTTTTTGATTTAAGTAAAAATCTTTGAGTTTACTGTAAAATGATTGAGGAAGTCACTTTATTTAATTTTAGACTAGATTTCACCTTCCATAATAGATAGACTCAATACGAGAGCCTAAAAAACTTGAAAAGCATGTCATTTGACACATAACCTCAATTAAAACATTATTTCCCTTTGATATCTATTTTCACTACAATCATTATCATTTAAGATAAATAGACGGCCAAAAAAACTACAATCAGCATAACGAAACAGCATTTCGCAATACACTTATATAAAACATAAATAATCCAGAAAAAAAAACCTCAATTTCGCTAGGGGTGCTAACACCTGCTTAAACGATAAACTGCAATATAGCAAAAGTACTTCTATACACTACATTTTGAGTTTATTTTTGAATGACGGTAGTTCGTGAATTAAATTGATTCGGGAGAGTTCAATATCGATTTTTACACCGATGAGTGTTTCTGGTGTTACTTTGATTTAGTTTGGTTTGTAATATAAATTGATGGTAACTTGGGAGTTAAATAGAAACAGTTTTTACGTTAATTTGGTGTGATATTTGTGGAGAACTCACGAAAAGATGTTCGCTGACTTATAAGTCTTCTATTTAAAGATATAATGAAGAATTATTATGTAAAGATTTTGTCAAGAATTGCACTAAGAATGTAAATTAGAAGAAAATTGATTTGTAAAAAGAACAATAGAACACAATATTCAAAATACGTAAAAAGAATTGCGCTACAATTCGAAAGCTTCCAAATACAAATTCATCTACACTACATCAAAAACAAAAGCATTCATTCGAATTTAGAATACATTATTCTAATTTCTAAAACACAGGGTATTTTCGGTAAAATTCGTTACTTATAGCTAGTACCACATGTGGGGCACGTGGGGCATGTGGTGTTGGTAGTGGTAGTGGGGTTAAAGACTTATCAGTTTCAGTTGATATTTCACGCTTTGGCAAGCAGGGGTCAGTTGGGGTTGCGTTGTAAGGGTTCCTTAACATATGGCGGTATAGTGTAACTGTTTTTCTAGGTTTAATGTGAACTAGTTGATCGACTAGTTCGTTGATAATGCTACTTTTGTTTGCAACTGTTAATAATTGAGGATTAAATATAAACTAGTTAATTGATAAAGTTTTGGTTTTGTAACATGAAATATTTGTTTTAATTATTATTCTTTACTTTCCAAGAGATTTCGTAGGTTCAAACTTAACATGAGCAATCAAAATGTCAAGTATATGACTAGAATCATTGTACAATTTTTGCTACCAATATAGCCATAATTGATCTTCTTTCGTCCTAAGACATGTAGGTAATACCTCGCCTACTGAGACTACAACTACATCCTTGATAGCAAAACAGACAGACACACAATTCCATTAAAAATCGATACCATACAAATCACATCAATTTCAAACCAATCAGATCGATCAGCAAATGCCAAAGACAACTCATCTCACTTTTTTTAAAAGACCAACACCAAGGTAATTTCCTTTACGTCCGAAGGATACCATTACTGGTCACTTTCAAGCATAGACAATCCTTTTTTTTTCTTTGAGGCGTAGGTAAGTATAAAAAGTGGACGCTTGGTAATGGTGTCTGGGTCTATGTATATATATGTGTGTATGTATGTGTTTATATGTTATTATACTAGCCGTTCGCTGTGGCTTTGCTTGTCGTAAGATTCGTAAAATAATTTCGTAAGCCGAATAGTTGAAGTCATTAAGCCTAACCAATGATACGTGACGTGTCGAGTCTTCGATTCCCGCGTAGGACAAGCATAGGTTCATCATATTGGTTACATCTAACCCAAGAATATATAAAAATAATGATGTTCTCCAGTCTCATAATTAGAAATATTAATTTATTTTCGTCAGTTTTAACAAAATGAATAGAAAAGGTGATTAAGACAAAACATTTTGAATAATAAGTAGCTTAACAATCCAGAAGCTTAAAATAAAGTTTTATTTAATAAATTACACAATAAAGACCCATAATCCCCGCTCAAAAACAAAATAATCATAAACAACACATCATAGACAAGGATATTTTTACGGTGCGGTCTACACAGACAACAATGTGCCCGTATCCCACCTCTATAATAAAAAAAAGAATAGAGGAACGCATCCCTATCGTATATTTCGGAAACCGGTTCTATCCATAGATAATAACGTACATAGAATTTCTAATTCGAAACTAGTTCTATCAACCTGTCCCGAGGGATTTTAAATTTGAATTGAACACGTTCTATTCGGAGTTTGAAAGTTTACGTTCCGAAGATGAGAGTTCTTAATTTGAATACGTTGGTTTGGTGTTCGATACTTCGTAACGTATTGGGAGAAATCTATATTTGAATTTCGTAATTTAAAAGGTCTTGAGTGGACTTGGAACTGGAATATTCATTTTGAGATTTTAGAGTTTATTGCTGAGAATCGAGAATTTTTATATTGGCATACGTCCAAAAATTTTTTTTTCAATATTTTATTTATTTAATAGTAACATGTCTTGCTTTTGCTACTCTACAAAACAAAATTTACATAGCTTCGATTTGTTTCAAAATAGTTCATAGTGATACAATAACTATATACAACGGTGTCCTGATAGTATCACGTAACCAATTGTATGATTGCACCGAAAATGGGACAGTCAACGGAAGGATGTAACGGCCGAGTACACACGAAAACAAAAGTTGTCTCGAAAGCGAGAGCGTTAGTAAAGAGGTTTGTATTAAACTCTTAGAAGTTAGTAAAAAGTGTGGAGAATTTCATTCAATTGTAACTGTACAATATTTAGGTTTATATCGATAAAAAACCAGGGTTTTAAATCTCAATTTAAAAAGTTTGATTGAGGTGTCAAAATGTTTGAATTTAGAAGTTGTGAAATGAGAGAAACTGTTTTGAATTTAGAATTTAAAGTTGAAGAAACATTTCCGAGTTTAGAATGTTATTAACATTCCAAAATTGAATTCTAATGTTCGTTTTATTAATCAGGGATTGTCAACTTTTGGTTAGTTTCTTAGTCACTTATAGCGAACATAAGATTCTACATATTTTTTCTTCGCTAGTCGTTACTACATAATTATCTAAAACACTTGCATATCTCTATAGTCCGATTTTTAATTCGAGGCAGTAAAATGACATTTCCAGTGTGGCAGGTTTTTAATTCCAAATAAATAGTGATGTGTTAGAATCGACTTATTACAATCAAAAGTTAGTCGAGCTTACATTTTTTTATTCAGATATCAAATTAGCTCTGTATAAAAAAAATATATTTACGACAATTTATCAAAAGACTGACGGTGACTGTTTTTAAATGTAAAAAAAATAATAATATTAATTTAAATTTATAAAATTAAAGCCAAATGCGGTGCTGGTATAAGATGAAGCACCTTACCATGCAAGAAAAGTCGAGCGCATCCAACTCCAAACTGGATGAATTCTGACATTATGCAGTGGTTGGATGAAAAACAAATTTAATATCAACTTACAATTATAAAAGCTCAATTAATAGAAATAGTAAATTTTTGATACAAATAAAATAAAGCATGACTAAATGTCATCGTCGTAGTAAGATTTCCAAACATCACTATTGTAGCGGGTCACCCTTTTTTGTATAAATGACAGTTGCAATTGTCATTTTACTGCCTCGAATTAAAAATCGGACTATAATAACAACACTTTGCCTACTAGGATAGCGTGAAAACAAATCGTGACTTAAAATCGTGCGTATCTCTTAAGCCCTTATTTATACTATGTATTTACTAACGCCAATACTAGCCTAGCTGTAACTATCTCTCTTCAAAGAGATCAGTTAACTAAGAACTGTAATGTAACTGTAATTTAAGTTCGTAAGACAACTTTTTTCGTACCCGACTACAGCTCTCCAAGAAAACACAGGCCAAGGCAAGTACATAACAAAGCATTTTTAACTATTGAAACCGAATTTTAGGAGTGTTTATCACCGTCACAGTCTTGTAAATGACTTTTGGTCAATCTGTTTCAGAGATGCGATACCACAAACAGAAAAGATATATCAGTTAAATTAAAACACCATCTTTTATTGCGTCGGTGATTAAAAACAGTCTATATAGGTTTACTCATATACCTAGACGTAACAAACACACACATTAACTTACTATTTATATTATTAGCACACCAGTCAGATAGATCTAGTCATTAGCAGGTATAGAATCTAGAAAAACTAAATCTTAGCGCATACAATCCCAGCTCTAGCTAGTTTTCTAGATCTAAAAAGTTGCTACAAGTAATGCGTACACAAACTTAACATTTGCAGTTGATGGCACCACTAGCCTCACAGCCAAGCCATATAAAATCGACCATCTGAAGTTTAAAATGTATCCTTACTAATATTATAAATTTGAAAGTAACTCTGACTGTTACGCTTTCACGTCTAAACCACTGAACTGATTTTAATAAAATTTTGTACAGAGATAGAGTTGACCTTGAGAAAGAACATAGGATAGTTTTTATCCCGAACTTTTGAAGAGTTCTCTTGGAAACGCGATATAACCGACATCGACGCGGGCGAAAAGCTAGTTAGATATATTTAGTTCCGATTTACACCAGCAGCAAAGTTAAGTTTGTATTCTGGTAGTGATTGTGAAACAAAAAGGTTTAAAAGTTAAATGGTTTCGTTTCTTGGTATTAGGAGTTCTTATCTATGATGGTGGACGCCCATAAGTGGGATTCAAGGAGTGGAAAGAAGTTTTTGTGTGTGAAAGTGGAAGAATTTGTAGGAGAGTTGGTTTCTTAAGTGTGCTAGTTGTGATCGACGGTCGTTACTAATCTGACCATTTGTCGGCCATTTTTAAACATACAGTTTAATATCATCAATATTTGTTTATTTTAAGGTTAGAAAATCATTAATTTGGAAGATATTTTATATTCGATAGCGGAAATGCAAGGAAGGGCTAACTCTAGTCCCCATAACTTAACATTCTCGCGCGAAAAGCTGCTGGTAGAATTATTATTTTAGCTTTATGCATGTGACTTGAATGTTTGTGAAAGCCCCGCGAAAAAGCATTTAATCCCTTAGAGTCTGGGAGTCGTTGAAAAACAAAAGAATTACCTACGTGTTGTTTGTACAACTATTTTACCTACTTTACCCAAAAAGTATTCTGTGACATCTCAATCACCCAAACATCGTTAACATAAACAAAAATGTAAAAAGCTACACCACTCGACAATAATTATGGTCCATAAAAGATTAAAACAGATAAGTGACAGATAAAGAGTTTCAAGAAAACCCTGACCCTTAGAATTTAATGTTTTAAAATGGGAAAAAGTTTAACAAAAAATGTTGATTACCCCGCGTTTGATAGCCGCCATCTTTGTCAGTCTATGGACTGTTGGAATTTAATTTAAGAAGCACTGAATGTTTTTAAACTAAGCTTAATTTTTTTTTATTCTTCTAGTAGTTACTCACCAACTAATAATGAAGTTTAGCGATCAACGTGTTTTAGACCTTATAACAGAACGAAAGATGAACGAAAAATCTACAAATAAGGCGAAGCAATTCAACTTGGTATTTAACATAAAAGATGGCATTAAAGTCTACTGTCTAAAGCAATGCTGTGTCAACACTTCAGCTAAGTTCTGAAGTGTCTATTCGTCGTCAATTCATTTATTTCGTACATATAATTCCACGTGTCTACTTGACGACATTTTGCCGTGTATTCTTCAGATCGGCTACTAGTTTGTTTCCATACCTGTCTGAATCTCTTCTACACAGTTCTTAGTCAATGTACATAAAAAATATACTTGAAAAAAACGTAAAAATGACATTAACCATTGACATACACGCAAATACATGCTATCTCTGTCTACTATACGTATTGCGACGAGTGCGAGAGAGATGACTATATAAACAACTTATCGGTTATATCCTTTGAGATAAAAACTTATTTTTGTGTATTGAAAACAGGAAGTGTGGATGTAAAGATATACATATTTTATTGAACTAGCTTTTGGCCGCGTTTTCGCCTGTCTCGACTCTCGATGTTACTTACCGCGATCAAAATGAACCTATGTCCTATCTCCGAGTTCAAGCTATCATTATGCCAAATTTTGTGGAACTCGTTTTAGTTATCTAGTCGTTAAAAGGTAACACAGATAAACTTACACAAGCATTTACATTTGATGATAATATATTTTCAATTTAGAAGTTTTTCTCTACAAATTTTCAAAATTCCAGTTTTTTTCCCATCATTTTTTGCCGTCATAACATCGATCAAATAAAAGAGAAATTAAAAATTCACTTTCGTTCTACTTTCGCGCCAAACAACTTCGGAACCATAGAGATTCGCGCTAAAAAAGGTCAGTCACCTACACAACGCTTTACATTTCCAAGGCTAAGCTATGATGTCATTTTAACACGTTTTTTAAAGCTTATATGTATAATGTAGTTATATCGAATCGATAAGATACTAAATTATTACAGAGATATTCAAGTACCTAGCTATATTTTTTTTTATAATAAATCTTACGTGGTAAAAGCTGTACAGCCAGGCAGTCGCTTAAGAATAAATACTAATTGTTAATTTCAAGATACTAAATTATTATACAGATAAATTCAAGTACCTAGCTATTAAGAAAAAAAATATAACAAAACTTAGTGGTGAAAAGCTATACAGCCGGATAGCAGTCGCTTAACTATAAATACTGATTGTCCACTTTACAATTAATCGATCTTAGGTTATAAAAAACGGTATATTTTACATTTACAAACGATTTTGTTTTATTTTTATACATAATATTTACTTTTACGTTGACATCTATCCGACAATCCGTTATTTGGCTAAGTGTAGTCATTGTCTCAATAAACTGTGTAGAGTTACGTTCATACTATGGCACTCATAAAACATGTTGATTCGGCGGTCGTTTGTGTATACGCTTGGTTTGAACACGACTTTATTTTTATACGATTCCGATGTTTAAAGTCGTTATTTGTCGACGTTTCCAACCAAAGTATTAAATAAAACGTCATTAATTCAAATGAAGCTATTGTACAGAACTTTTGGAAGATCGAATTACATTGGACAGCTCCCATTTTCGGCCACCCATCACCGCTTCCTAAGTGCTTTTGCTGCGTGAGAAGAAACGGCGAAATATCGGTCGCATTTCAGTTAAAGCTCTCTCAAAAGTGTAAAGATACTATTTATACCTTAAACAGTTGCTTTATTCCTTGCATTTTCTTGGAATTAGTGATAAGCAGAGGCATAGTAATTTCCCATGTCGTAGTTAATATGACACCAGCTATCTACGGCATGGTGTAGTGTAAATTAACACTAGCTTGTACCTGTGACTGCGTTCATATACCTAAGGAGGTTATGTTGCGAAACATTTTAAAACTTATAGGGCATCGTTCGTTGGACAGAGTTTTGCCTATGGCTCTCATAAATGACGTGGACTAGTATTTGTAAAACGATTTTCAAAGTCAGTCCAGTGGATTCCGATTATCCCCTGCAACGTCACAAACTATCTCTTTATAATATTCACATAATTACATATAATTATACTGTTTTCTGAGCTTCTATAATATAGGTTAAGTTTAATACAAACGTTGGCGCTAAGGCAGCCATCGCCTCTTTAAAGCCAGATCATATCAATTCGTAAACGACCACATATTAAGACAAATAGCACAGAGGTTTGCAATTAGCATAAATATTGACTGATTATAATCGGTTATTTATACATATAAGTAACACGTCACGTTTAGTTAGGTGTGACCTTGAATTTCACCATAAAGTGCAGAGCAGAGACAATCTCTACTTTTTAACGACGATTTAAGCTTAGAATTAACATGCGTGAAGGCTTTTTGTTAAAATGTATTGAGCTTTATAACACATCAATATTAGCACGATAATAATCGATTGACATAAGTTTAAAGTTAAATTTTCAGCGCATATGTGATAGCTTTCCAAAGCTTAATAGTTTAAGACTAAAAACGTTAGAAATATGAAAGAAAACACTCGATTTATTTACTTGAAAGTATTATAATACCCTTGGTTAGTCAATCAAAGATTTTAGTCAGTAATTCAGATTATTAAATGTAAATAGAGTTGAATATCTGACCAACGGGTAGCGCAAACTTAATTCTCTTTCCGTCGTAATTTTAAGGACGAATAAACTTTATATGACGAAGTTCCGTCCACCCCTTTTAAAAACAACAAGGGTTGAATAACAAATTACGATAAAAAAAAATGATGGCTGACTTACCCAGAGCACTGGCAGTTAACCTCACAGTTTTTGCTACTCTCTCCCCACATTTTGTCACAATTATATAGCACAGAATCACAAATAGTTCATTATTCGATCAGTCTTAGAAAAGTTTTATCACAGTATATTTTTGGGGTGCACAGGTCCGCTCGCGACGCTATCCCGGCGACGACTGCCGACGGGCGGTGACTGTGGGGATCGAGCCTGGGTTCCCGCGGGCGCGCGAAACGACCGTTTGTGATACCACACTTCGAAAACTTTTTAACACTTTTTTCTGGAATTCTACTGGTTTAGTAATTTTTGTTTGGATTTCTGTTTGTTTATGGATGATTTACAAAATTTTAATTGGATAAAGATGTTTGATAAATGTAGAGATCTTTTTAAACTTTTAAAATGCAGTGAATTGTTCCTTTTACCTAAATAATTCTAAAAATAATAATTTTAATATCTTACTAGACCTTACTAAACATTTATGTACCTTTAATTTACTAACTCTATGCAGGTATTGATTAAGCATTTGTTTCAATAGCTCGTCCTTAGAATACAAACATTTCGTATATTCTTTCTCATAATTTGTAATAATGATGATTAATCCTTATTATGAGTAAAATTTTAATCTACATTAAATTATGCATGGTTCTTAAAAACCTTCATAGCATGGTACTATTAAATTTATCGTCATCTTCTCATAGATTTGTAACTTGTTTAAAAATGACGATAAGGTATTTATAGTTAAAACTAAATTGTACATTACAACGAGCGTATAATTAAATTACATATGAATATTTAAAGTAAATAATTACGACATTAATATTTGAAGATTTCTGACATTATCATAGATAACATCTCGATTTTTTTATCAAATCAATTTCCGGTCATAACCTAAAATCAGCTGTTATTTTTTAAATCAAAACAAAATAAGTACGAAATTTATTTTTTAAGGTTGGCAACTGGAGTATCCAAGTACCTCCTAACTAGATCGAGGATATTACTCATGATTTATATTAATTAAAACTTTATTGCTTACAGACTAGGGTATAATTCACGTTGACATAACCTTGAAAGGAATGCCATACAAAAATCATATGGGAAACGAATCCTGTTCTTACACATACAAAAAACGGGGTAAGAGGGAATATGTGACTTAAACCTTATAGATAAGGTTGATAATCATAAAACACATCACAAAAGTCCAGTATCTCACACCAACACATAGACAAAATTCAAAGTAACAATCATATGGTCGCAGGATGGGACACATTTATGAAACTAAGCCTAGTTCCAATCGGACAGAGTTCAAAATCGGAAATCACACAATTTGTAACCTAACTCAAAAGCCCGCCAACTTATTGGCAATCAAAAAACAAGGGGTGCGATCAAATTTGTATTAGCTACGAGTTTCTCAGCCGCAAAAACAAGTTTGTTTTTGGTGTTATCCTTAAATTCTTTAGCAATCATATGGTGGGCTACGCTTTTGTGATGGCGACAAAATAACACAGGTTTAGGTACAAGTTCAATAAATAAACCGCATTATTCAAGAAAACAGTTATTCGAATTAATAATCAGCTGATTCGCAGACGCCATTTTCGACCACCATTTTTAATGAATAAGTTTATTTTTTACATTTGTGTTTTAGGTTTTCGATTATAATGCTTATTAAATCATTTTTAAACTTTATCAATATATTAATTTTGTTATGAATATTTATAACTGCAAGATTCCTAATTAATTTTAAACAATAACTAAGTATTAATTAAAGGAAAATAATTACCTAAAATAAGTCAACCTAACTTATGTAAATTGACAATGATGATCAATGCCGGATACGTATTATTACTATTTTTAATACACAAATAAGTAATACTAGAAAGCCAGTCTGATTTTAACTACCATTAAAATTTAATCTTTGTTGTTTTTAGTTCATTTTCAAAAAGTAACAACAAAGAATTTTTCAAATATATGTACCTAAGTATTGATAAATGTTTACTAAAATTTAAGGTTGTGTAGTGGAATCTATTTATCAGTCTAATTAAATTCAAAATGATAGAAACGCAATGTCTAAAAATAGCTAAGTTTTGTCGCATATCTAGTTTTTAAACACGTACTAGGCATTAAACTTTGTTTCCATTGCATGCAAATGACAGTGACTTGAATTTTAATGAATTTTCGGATACCAAGTTACCAACCTACTAAAATTGTGGAAAAAAAACTAGTCAGATTAAAAATGGCGTTGGTACTTAATCATAAAATTATCTCTTTCCGATGTATTTCATACTGATTTATTAATAACCTATTACAGTCACCATTAGAAAAATTGTTTAGAAAAATAATTTTCAAAATATGTTAACAAATCCAGAGGTTACAAAACTAACCATTTTATTATAATAATATAAATAATAGATAAATCGGTTGTCAAGAAGTAGTCTCAGTTTAGCTTGTAAGATTTGACGTAAGCACACTTGCCTGGCAAGACATAAGCTAGTAATAATTCTGTCTACTTTTTGTATTGCGAAACAGGTATCTATCTACATAACAGCTAAACAAAAAATGATGTAACGTAAAATCCGTTAACACTGCCTCCGTTGTATCCGTTTGAAATTATGAATCTTTCTTTTCTAAGAAAATAACGATTTATCTATTAGGTTTTGACTTGATTGCAGGTTAAGCAACTCTAAAGTAAGTTATTAAAGGATCGGTGACCGTTTAATGAAGTAAGCAGCGTGTTTATTTCAGATTATAATACTAATGAAAAGACAGATGATCTTGGTATTTTAAGCGCCCCCTTGCGTGGGCGTTCAAAGAAGTTATTAAATTTGCAAATGGCCGGCGGTTGTGTCAAATATTAAGTCACCCCCCCCCCCAAATGTCTTTTATTTTACTGCAAAATGTAAATGCCCGTAGAGCTCGGAAATGGCTTTTACAAACCATGTTTAACTTTAGCTTAGACGTTAAGTTACCTGTAAGCCTCTGACATGGATTTACAATCCTTGAAATAATCTCGAGGTTCCTTAAAATTTTTACAGAACTATGATATAGCAACAGAAGCATCACTGTGTATAGATTAACATTACACTGTTTATCACAATATGTCAAATAACTAGATCCACAAATAAGTTTAACTGTTTCCGTGGTCCTTTATTAAATTAAAAACCTACAGTATTGACAGCTGTCATAAAAAAAATACAATAAAATATGATCTTCGATAACTAATCAGTCAATCAGTAATAAAGTGTTTGATTTCATACCTCACACGACGTTTGAAACTTACCTTTTGTATTTTATACAACAAAGATAATAATTATATCTATATTTTAATTGCTACTTGAGAGATTTTTGTCAAAAACCTCGGTGCATTTTGTAGTTCTGTTGGTAGATTGCTGAAAAACCGTCAGTCTCGTGAATCCGACTCGCTCTTGACCGGTCTTTTGATAGCCGTATTTAGGTGACGTAGTATTAATAAATGTCCCACAGCTGGGCACAGGCCTCTTTCCATATAGACTAAGATTGAGCATTGATCACCAGCGTCAAAATTCTGATATTTATAAAAGCCGTTGAATTAATAAAAAATGGATGAAATTGGCGCTATTCGTATTATTCTAAGCATTTATTAACACAATAATTATAAAATAAGTACAGGGCGAAACACTTACGGTCAAAATGAATTTCTAATTATTGTGTTCGCATAATGCTTAAGAGAATAGGAATAGTTTCAAACTTAATGCCATTGCCATTCATTCATTGGCCATTGTAAATAGCAGATTCGGGGCTCTGGCTTGCACATGTAGATTCCAATATTTGGTTATAAGGTTTCCTCACGACGATTTACTGTTTGTCATTAATTTCTTAGAATAATTAAGAATTATAAACATTTTTATTTAACGTCTTTACTTTTAATTATCAAGAAAATAAAATAAATAGTAAGTACAACTGCGTAAGTAGGACTCTATTTCTTTAGCAATAAAAAAAGATTATAAATCACAATCTATGGTAATCAGCTGTTAGGATACCGCCATGTTAGTTCTATGAATCTGTAAAAATGGCGTCTGTTTTGAATAATAATTACTACGTTACTGTTTGCTGTAATTTTGTATATATTTCCACTTATCAATAAACAGTTATTATTTTATGTTTTTGGAAAACAAATAATAATTATCTATATTGCTTTCACACGAGACGTCCAAATCATAGATACTTCAAATTATTAACGCGAAAGTTTGTAAGTATGGATGGATAGATGTTAGTTTCTTTACGCAAAAACCATTTAACGGATATAAACGAAACTTGGTACACAGATAGTTTATAACCAGGATTAACACATAAGATACTTTTTATCCCGATTTTATGTTCAAGTGAGATCATAATTTGAGTTGTAGCGTAAAGGGCCGCGAGCAACACCTAGACCCCAATTCTGCTATTTACAACGGCCGATGAATGAATGAAATTTGGCCTAAAATGACAATTTTCGTATTCTCTTAAGCATTTTTCTACATAATAATTGTAAATGCAGTACGGGACGGTATACTCAAGGTCAATACAATTAACTTTCAATTATTGTATTGGCAATATACTTAAGAGAATAGGTACAATTTCAAATTTAATCCAATTTCCATTCATTCATCGGCTCTTGAGCAAATCGATTTTATTTCTTTTCTCTACTTAAGAAAGTCCAACATTTTGCGATCAGAGGCCATCCAGGGTTATCAATGAAGCTTGCTGATAACAGTTACGTCACTGATAATGTAACGGTCGACCAAAGCTGTGAGGACTTCCCGTTCGCGATACCACATAGATTACATATGTATTGATAAGTTAATTCACACGAATGTAAGTATAGGTGCCGGTTGGATTAACCTGAGTATTTGCAGGTATATTTGACAAATGTAATGTCTAACAGACTAATAGACTTGGCAGCAGTGCCGGCGTAAGGGCCACTGACACCCCAGGCGAAAATATTGTGGCGCCCACTTGAGGGAAGCAATATCAAGTTTAGTGTTAGTTTTTTGCTGATCCCAAGTAAAATTATATTAAGAATTTCATCTTTCCTTTAGCGTTACGTTTGGCGGTGGAAGTATTCCACCTCTAGCGTAGAGCACAGTTCTGAGGGTTTGCGCCAGGAGAGGCAAGAGACTCCAACTTCTGACCTTGGCGCCCTTCAGAATTTGTAGCCCTGGGCCATCGCCCCATCACTTTAATATCGCCATTTTACCGTTGTAAAAAGTTAACCTTTAAAAGACAGACATGATAACAATATTACATCTTTTAGCGCTTTTAAGACGTTGGAAACCTCACATACAGAAATTAAAAAGTAAGTTATCTAAATTTGCATATGCTCTCAGAGAAATAAAGAAAACTACAGACCTCAAAACAGCAATGGTAACATACTATGCGTACGCGTTCGCTTGGCTTAAATATGGAATAATATTGTGGGGTAACAGTACAGACGCACCTTTACTCTTTACAATACAGAAAAAACTTATAAGAATACTTACTAACATCGAAGACACCGACTCATGTAAACCACACTTCAAAGAACTAAACATCTTAACTCTGCCCTGTCTCTATATATTTGAAATTTGTAATTTTGTAAGAAGATACCCTCAATTCTACAATAAAAGAGAAGACATTCAAACAAAATATAAACTTCGACATGGAAATCGACTCAATCTACCAACTTCACGATTAAAGATGCACTCCTCTAGTGCGTTTGTTACGTCCATTAAAATCTACAATAATTTACCAGAATACATAAAAAATACAGAATCAAACAATACATTTAGCAATAAACTGAAGCGATTTCTCTTAGATAGAAGCTACTACACAATCGACGAATACTTAATACATTAATATATTTACCTCACTTACCGTGCCATATCTTTAATGTATAATTATATATAGTATATAAAACAATGAATAAAGATTTATATATAATATAGAATGTATATAGTATAAACTAATAATATATAAATATGTAATAAATAATAATAGTAAAAAAGTAATAAATAATTAAAATAAAATAAATCTACATTAAATATGTAAAAGTAAGATTCTCTTCCTTGATTTTAATATTAAAATGTTAAAAAGCGCTCTTCATCCTCTCCTCTAAAAAACTAATTTTGCTGTGCCCGACAGGGTCCATAATTGTTTCTTTTAATTTTACCTACCAGCTTTGTACACATTATGGAATGCAATAAAGTTATTGATTGATTGATTGATTGATTGTTTTTTAAAAATAAACAGTCTTCAGCTTTACAATATCAGTATAGATTAAAAAAAGTATAAGCTCATAAAAAACTAAACTAAACAACTAACTAAACTCGTTTTACAATAATTGAACATTTAATAACTTAATCGAAATTTTAACATTGTTTTCGTCTATACAATGTTACACATTATATCACACTAGCTGTTGCCCGCGACTTCGTCCGCGTGGTTAGAAGATATAAGTTATAATTTATACCTGCCTTTTATCTATCTATCTGCCTTCTATCTATCTTGTAGGATTCAGTCAGAGTTTGCAATGTAAGCGCAAAAAATGTGTTTTTTTACGACCTCACATTAGAAACCTCAAAAATTGTAGCCTATGTGTTATTCTGATGTATAAGCTATATTGTGGTAAAGTTTCATTCAAATCCATTCTGTAGTTTTTACGTGAAAGAGTAACAAACATCCATACATCCATACTTACAAACTTTCGCCCTTATAATAGTAGTAGGATGTGTTTCACAAAAACATGCGTCAAGATTCAAATATTCGGATATCAAAAACAAATCGAAAGTTTTATTTTTATAAATATGGTCTACAGATGGTGTCAAAACGAACTTTAATAATGTTCAAAATAATGGCGTAAATGAACGAACGTTACTCAGTTTTCAACATTTCCAAATTTATTTACTTTTTATTTGACTAAACTCGTACAAGTGCACAATTTGATCGATCACAGGTTAAGCTATTCTTGATAAGGTTGGTCCGTGGATGACCATCTATGCCATAACGAGTTCCTCCGTGTTTCGGAAGGCACGTTAAATTGTGATTCCGGCTGTTATTCATACATCTTTTTCAGACGTTATGGGTACTCAGAAGCTTGAAAGTCTGACAACCAGTCTAACTAAGGGGTACCGAGAGGAGGTCAGACAGGCAGTCGCTCCTTGTAAAACACTGGTAGTTAGCTGCATCGGGTTAGACTGGAAGCCGACCGCAACATAGTTGGGGTCAGTTTCCAATGGAAGGACTTTTGGTTGCGTATAGGTAATAGGCGTGAGAAAGAAGACAACTATTTTACTCGTTTGTTCACTTCTCGTGCTTCAATCTTGCTCCGGAACAACTTATATCGAAATCTGCTCAACAATTTAGCGTAGTAATGCGTGTAAGTATTCCTGACAGACAAACAGAGTTACTTTCGTATTTACAATATTAGTTTACATTTTACTTGAAGTTTCGCCGGCCTTTTGTTAAATCTACTAAAACAGCTGACGTACAGGCGCCACAATTGTTCCTGTATTGAAATCCGAAACAAAATGACCCATTTTATGTCTAAATGGCACAATGGAGGCTGGCCTTTGCCTAAAAAAACAAAACTTCATGGTCATTGGTCGTTTCAAATCACTGTTTTACATTGAACGTTTCATTCGAATGTCTTTATAAATGTTCGTTTTAAAATACGCAATGTATTTCCATGATGGCTGCCACAGTGAAAGTAATACCGTTTTAGCACAAATCTTTTACAATCCGAGCGATCTTTTTATCCTTTTTCATCTTTTGTGTTTTAAACGACTGTATTTATGACTTCTTTAAGTTTCTTTGTCGTATTTTGAAACAATATTAGACTTGCAATAAATTGAATAGGTTTACCTACTTGCATATAACATCGCTTACCGGTAACTGAGTAATCCCTTAATGAGGCATTTTTAGGGTTCCGCAGAGTAAAAACGGGGTCCTAATATTGAAGCATTCGCTGTCTGTCCGTCTGTCACCAGGCCGTATCTTATGAACCGTGATAGTTAGACTGTTGAAATGATCACAGAAGATGTATTTATGCTCTCTCGATAAGGACAAAAATAACAATCGAGGTTAAGCAACATTGTAGAGGTCATAAAATTGTTCGGTGACATATAAATTTGTGGTTCTAAAGTATTATAATTATGTCTCATCCTACCGATTTGATTTTCTTGCCTTGCCTGTTACGGATATAAGCGTCGGTGGTCCGGGAGCAAAATAGGTCGATGACATAGTAAAGGTCTCGGGTCGAGTCTGGATGAGGCTGGCTCAGGACCGGAGTATTAGGCACGAGATAGGAGAGGCTTATCCCCAGCAGTGAGAGGACAAAGGCGTGGTGTGGATGATGATTAACACGAAACCCGAGTGATTGTCCCGAATTTGACTCGCAGTTGACCGGTTATTCAGGTTATAGAGCTCATGATTAAGGCACGGTAATAGGATAATATTACCGTGATTAAGGACTCCGGTTGGGTCTGAAACTGGTCAGGCTATCCCGATAAATACGCGTGAGTAAACCGTTGCGTCAGTAATGACATAATAAGTGTCAACTATCGATTTTAACTTTAGCAGGTATTTACTGCGAAAGGTTGTGAAATTAATGGTTTTGAATGCTTTCTAGGAGACATTGACACAGAGATCCTATGTTAATACAGACACCCATTGTGGAGCAAACCGCGACGAACGTGGCTTAACTTAGCATATTAACATTATGTCGTTTACATAGCAAGCAATGTTAAAGTTTTCTGTACTTTACGAGGTATTTAATAGTTTTAACGTAAATTATAACTCCAATAACAACACCCAGCTGATTTATAACTCAAAACAGCTGAGCCTCAAGCCTAAAACAAAACAGAAAACCATTTCTCAACTCAGAATAAATCCGCCATTTCTAAGAACTGAATAGCTCATTCAGTCTTATCTGTCATGCATTCTACAATTTTATTACATCTGTATGTTACGCAAAAATCAACCTTAATTCAACTGACTAAAGGTGAATAGAAGTGTATAAGTTAAGTATGCAGAACGTAAAAGCGCGCGAAACGACCGCGTCGGTTACTATACCGTTGTTTTTAAATCTGGAATGTATCCCGGTCTCTTTGCATCTCTATAATTTATTGATATTTGAAATTGAACTTTATCGCTATAGGTTTAAAGATAACAATTCAGATTGACAAGTTTTAGCGGTAATATTTTATAGTGGTTCAGTTTTTAACGTGTCTGCGAGAAATTATGCTGTTTTTTAATTTTTGCTTTATTTTTTATTGAATCAGCTGACGCGGCCGTATGGAGAAATCTGTGCTTGTTAAAAAGTAATGAATGACAACAAGCGCCAACAAGCGACATAGCTTGGCGAGTAATCTTGTAAATGCAATGTAAAGTTATATATGAATAAATGATTTAAAAAAAAAAAACATAATGAAAAAAAAACATAATTTGACATTTCATTCGATTTTAGTCCTTTTATTTTTTCCATTAAGTAATTTACTTATTATTACTAATTTAAATTTGAACCATTGATGTTTAAACTAAAATTCCTTGACTCAGGTGGTCTTCACTGAGTAATCTACGCCGGAAGTCCTAAATATCATCAATGGCACTTGTAACCACGTTTCTTGTTTGTATTTGACATTAGACGTTAAAATCTTTGTCACATTTCGAAGAATCACGAAATGGGCGTTGTCTTGTTGTTTTATCTATGGTGGTCTGTAGTTTTTTAGTAATTTAGAATTGAAATGATTTTCTTATTACTTTACGCCTCTCTACATTATTTTTGTACCTACAAGTGAGTATGTTTCCAGTATTTAAACTATTAATTGTTGTTGAAAACGTTATCGATTATCAACATATTATGCTAATAAACGTTAACCTATGTATCTTGCACAAGTAAAATAAAAGCCAAGCTGAATAATCATTGCCGTATCACGGAAAATCATAGGAACAGAAATTTGACAGCTTAAATTAAAAAAATATCGATTTTTAATTTGAATAAATATACGCAACAATATGTATTTTTAGTTATCATTTTGTAAGTCAATTTTGCTTTGCAATTAATGACGTAAGAAGAGTTGACGACACGTGGAATGGAATGTGAGGCACAGGAAACTGTATACATCCTTATTCCTTACCAACCTAGTAGGCAGTATGTACCTACTGTTAGTTAGTGCTAAGACATAACTAAGTACCTGTTAGAAATACCTTTAGTTTCGATTTGAATAATAATTTTGTCATTTTACCTCACCTAATTTAGAAATTAGTTCCTCTGTAATCAATAATACAATTTTTCAACTATTATTCCTAAATTTACGGTTAATTCAATGCCCTGTCTGAAGAGCCCAGAATCTAGATGGTAAAAAAAGTTACAAAACTGTTTTACGCTATAAAAACGGTTAAAATCTAGAAGGCTAGAAGTGCTACATTTTAATAGCTTATTAAAAGGCTCTATGGCTGTATAGTTTTATGACCTTTGCTGTCTTTGACCGGCCGTTGTTTTGAAAAAGTAAACGTGTATTGAAAAAAAATCCCAAGATTTTACGACTTTCGATAACTAATGAAAAACAGTTTTTTTCTCAAAAATCATCATTTTGATTCTGTGATCTTTTATTATGCTTGGACCTAAAACGTATTTTGTGTTACATTTTAGGTTATGTTTACAAAGTTTCCAGTCTCTTCAGAATCAGTTGAACAGTGAACACCAGTAAGTTACAGAGCGACAGTGTATCTGACGACACAACACATGTTACTGTAACACAGTATTTCATAATAAGACCGTCTGATTGACACCCAGTTGTTTTATTTTCATATTATTACAAAACGACATTGTAAAGATAGGTATAACGCATAATAAGATAACAAAAAAACATGGCGGTCGCCGTCAAAAGACCAAATTGCAGATTTTTATGAATGCACAAACAGTACTGAATTATTAAATCAAATTTTTATCATCGTTACATCATTGGCATATTTTGTTACGCGAAAATCGACCTTAAGTCTTAAAAGTTAAGTTAATTATCAATTGGCAATGAAACGTAACGATGAATGATTTTCCCTCGCTTTTTCAAGAGGTCATTGTCGGTCACAGAACAGGTATGTGATTATGTTACATTGGAAATTCAACTTTATCTCAGGTAGATAAGACATAAAATCCTTCACTTTAAAATATTTCTCACGATCGATATTACAATGCCACGGCAAAAAGAAATGTCACAACTTTTTATTAAATTTCAACTTTAAGTCGTTCACATAAAGTTGAATTTCGATTACGTTTTCAGCTACAAGTTCCCGCGCTTTTCTCTGAAGGTTGCTTATGGTATCGTTTTATGATGCATTGATAAAAAGATAAGTTTTTAATTCTACATTTGTCACTTCTAGTTTTATGTCCACGATATACTATTATGGTGTAAGCAGAGACAGAAGTTTAAATATATTTATCAGAATAAGAAACCAATTACTTAATTAATACCTACTTACGTAACTTTTGAAAATGGCGGAATATGAAAACGTCAAAGTTTTATGCATTTTTATATCATTTGGCGACATTACATAAAGAACATTTTAAATTTAAGCTGTGCTTGATAAACTGCTGTGTAGAACTTAACGTAATTTATCGAAGAGATTGCGTGGGACTTCATACTTTTTGTTGTAAAAACGGACGTTCATATACCGGAACCGCAAGCTAAAGTTTATTACTAATTAATTGATTATTTAGGAAAATAATGACGGCTGGAAGTTCATTTTCAATTATAGAGCTGATTTACGCTCAGAGAGTGTATAGAAGGCATATTTGTTAGGCAGTAACGTCATAAAACAAACTATTTATTAACTAATTGGTGTAAAGGTTTACTAAACTTTAACTTACGCTCTGTAAAATTGCTTTAGTACCACGGAAAAATAACTTAAGAAATAAATATTCTTATGTATTTTAAATCTTATAGTTTACAGTTTAAAAAACTTTAAAAAGCAGATTTCGTCAAAATTTAATTTTTTTAGTCATCTAGTATGCAAATAAACAATTTTCTGAGCTAGAGATTCGAAAGCACGATAATTTACTACATTTATTGATTTTATCCAAAAAAAGACTAGAAATGAAATAAAAAAGCCAATGAATACCGATCAGCTGATTTGTGATGTTGTTCCCAGACTTAATAAATAAATTGATTCTAGTTTTATAATAATAGGACATAAGAGGTTAATGATATTTAGACGTTCCGGTTTTTGGCTGTATGCCTCATGCCTTTGCCTCTAAGTAAAACGTAGACACCATTTTGACTTTGACAGTTGATGACTTGACACCTCTTAAACAAAAAAGCGGGAATTAAACTACAATATATATGTAATGAGGTTTGCTTTATATTGTTTTAATTAAGAGACCAAGATTTTACTGATTTGTAATGCTATGACTGGCGATTGCTGATTATCGCCAATATGTATAATAGATTTTATTTGTAGACTCCCTATAGCGTCGCTGGCACTTACCAATGTGACATTTTTCAGATGAGACCCAGATAAGACGCAGAAAACATAGTGCGCAAACCTGGTTAACCTGGATACAAATATTGAAGTTTGTAAACGGCTTTGAAATATTCAAAGCCGTTTGTCTTTATATTGCCGGCGTAGCTTATCATTATACAGGTCTGGCTTAGAACACATCACGCGATGTTTTTGAGTAAATACTTTTGATCCGGAACCTCCTTTTAATTAACGTATGTCGGCAGTTTTGAAGAAAGCCGAGATTAATGTGTGAAATTGGAATTTGTATGGGTTTTAGATACAATAAAATCAATATGACGTATCATTTAAGGATTTTCGTTATAGAGTCAACGAAAGTCTCCGATACGCGACTTTTGCCGAAGCTGTTAATAACACCAGCCTGTAACCGTCCCACTGCAGGTCTCTCATACAGAGAACGAGCATTGATCACGAAGCTTGTGAGCTGCCCCACGGTGGGGCGCCATTACCGAAGCTGTTAATAACACCAGCCTGTAACTGTCCCACTGCAGGCCTCTCATACAGAGAACGAGAAATGATCACCACGCTTGTGAGCTGCCCCACGGTGGGGCGCCATTACCGAAGCTGTTAATAACACCAGCCTGAAACTGTTCTGCAGGTCTCGTAAGACTAATAGTTGAATGACCTACTAGTTAAAGGACTAAATAATAAGCTATGGATATTTTAAAACGACGCAATATCTAAAATTGCAGCCTGTCAATATTGACCTTGAACCCAGTGTTAACGCACGTGATTTTAAATGAAGCCAAATGTTGAACACAGCTGGGCGGGTTTCGAAAACTCATAATTGGAAGTTATTAGTATTAATATAGTGATATATTAGTTACTAAACTAAATTCTTAGAAGTATTTTGTATGTTTGGTACTTAAGTGCTTACTTGGCTATTGTTTTTTCGTTTTTGAATGAGAAAATCCAGATGGTGACGGGTCGATATTACTTGATAGTTAGTAACGATTGAAGCTACTTTAAAGGTCTCTACGCCAAGCCCCGCAAAATAATGCAATGGGCCACACAAGATATACATTAAATGAGTTTGAAAATAATTAAAATACAAATGTTCGATGAACTTACGGACATATATGAAAGATCAAACATGTTTTGGTCAAACTTTCAGTAAACATATAAGTATTTGATTTTTGAAAGAAGTATTAATGACTGTCATAATAATTACCGGCACGTCATTTGAGTGTTATTCGTCTCTACATTACTCTGCTGTGTCTCTACTTTCTATTTTACATTGAAATTAACATACATAAGGTACTTATCGTATGAGAATATTGTAATAAGATTATAAGACTATGCCTGCACTTGGGCAAAAGAAACTACAAACTTTCGGGAACTTTGAAATGAAATGTTAAGAATGTGGGCTTGAATAGGCTTCAATTGAATGGAAATACATAGAATAGGTATTAGAGGCTTAAGTAAATCATAAACGAACAGCCATTTCTTGAAATTTCTCAAAAGAAATTCGAAAGTAACAGTTATTATAGGTTACGTTACATTTAAAAATGGCGGTAGCTTTGACAGTTATCAAAAATCAAGTGCGTAACCTCTTTTGAGGTTGATAAGATCTCGGCGTCGCACCCATACGGCCATATAAACACGTAAAAGGCATACAATTTAACATTTAACAATACCACACAATTTTAAAGCGGAACAGTACCTGCTTCAAATATTTTAGTGTCGAAAAAAATCGTAGGTTTCCGAGAACGAACCCAAACCTGTTAGCGAATTAAAAAAAAACGCGCGGACAAAAAGCATGGCCGCTCGCTCCATCAGCTGATTTTAAAATCGTTGGTCTGAGGCGCCCCTGTACCAAGCGACGCAGTCGATTGGAATTTATCGCTACCGGTATTATTATTGATCGATTTTAAGACCATTTTTAATATTTCTGACTTAAAGTTATCATAAAGTCTCGGTATCCATGCAGAACATAGACTGGTTTTCGGTATTAAGTCGGTTTTCGTGAGATATTTTCGTTGAAAAGCTCCCCTAGACGGTATTGAACAATGATTACTAAAAACCGGATTTAACAGTAAAAGTTCCAGGTTTTAAGGCATATTTCTTAAAGTAATATGTTTATCTTGAGTAACACAATCATGATACTTCATTAGAGACTATTGACATTGTAAATTATAACAACAAAACTCAAAAGAACAAACTTTTAATCAGTTTCTTAAAATCGTTCCTACAATACGAACACGCTTGGTTACGCAGTTTGAATATCGAACGGTTCTCATAATACAAGGAGGCCGTGTAACCTGTTTCGCCTCTCAGCTGATTCCCGCCAAAACCGGGCGTCACAGTTAAAAAAAACTCGACAATAGTTGACAAATATTCTATTATTAACGCAAAGAGCAATGGGTTAGTGTTTACAAATCATTTTAGGGTTATTATGTACTTAAAGAACTAGCTTTTTGGGCTTTTAAAACGAAGTAATAACAAGAACTTGTAACTGTCTCAGTTCGGGGCAAAGGCCTCTTTTACGGAGATGGAATGACAAATTATGTTCAAGTTAGTCTCGAAATTCGCCTGTAGTCTGTTCTGGAATAAATTAAGAACTGCCTACACAACGTTTAATTTAAAAGACACGTTTGAGCTAGACTTTGAACAAGTAATAAAAAGAATTGTTAATATATTAGGCTGTATAACTTTATTCCTCGATAATACAAAAATGTTTGTGACACTACGCGATTATTTTTTGGCTCTATGAAATGATCAATATCCCAATTACATGTCAAGTTACTTAAATAGCAAAATAACGCGGACAAATTAATAAAATTAAGACTTTTGTTACTTTTCATAACTAAAATACAGTTTGAAACTAATTAGTTCGCAAATCTTCTAACCTTATTAAATTACGTAGGTATTTAGAGTCTCCTTTCTAATTTAAATCTTATAAAACGGTTGATAGACGTCAAAATCAAAACCTGCCATTTTTCAAGCTGCCGTGTTACTATTATTAATTGTTTGACAGTCAATGTCCTGTAGTTCTCTATCAAATTATCTATTCATCAGTATATTATTATTTACATTCCGAAATATTATTATTCTGCACGTCTTACTTAGTCCGACATGGCGAAATTGAGTGAGTTGAAACACGTGGTTTGAAAATAAGATCAAAAGTAGAAATGTTATTTTGATTTGAGATGACTAGGGATATTAAACTTTGTTGTTATTGGAAAATAGATTATTAAGGAAAATGCTATATTCAATATTGCCTATATTTACCGAACTTGCATAGCAAACGTATTTTACTTATAGTTATAGAAAATACACAGTTACTGAGAGTCTTGGAAACCAATTTTTTCAGAGAACTCCAAGAAATCGCGGAATGACAGAAATTTGAAACATGGGAATCGTAAATAGTAAGGATTTCATATCTAGGAGAAAAGTGGATGAAGCAACAAGCAATCCCAGAAGGAGCAATGATGGGCATGTGTATCAGGCTAACTTATTGCCTATGCATATCAGAATATTACATATTAAAACAGTTGCTGGAATTTAGATCTGCAACTATGTGCATAATAATTGAATCTTTGTAACCCCTAGTTCACATAAATACTTAGACCTTTGTTTAGTCCTAACGCATTAGGTTAAGTAACCTGTAATGGTAGATTAGTGTGATAATTAAATAAATAAATACTAAGTTAACTTAATCAGATCTCAAATGAAGAGCTGTCACAAAAAACAGCTGAGATTTTGAATAGGTACTGAATCGTCATTTAAATAAGTCGCCGTTAAAGCACACGTTGTCTCATTCTTATTTGTAAGCAAGGAGATAGATACACATTTAAGAATGTCAAATTAAGTGACTTTTTAGAAAAAAAGAGCTTATTTTATTGCCCAAATTGAAATTTAACTGAAATACATACATTTCAAGCCCGGTAAGGTATAGTTGTCAATTACGTATAATGCGCATTCATTTTCATGATGACTAAACTGAAACATGAAACAATAAACATGATCAAATAATACTTTTTATGAATGGAACTCAAAAGCAAAGGAAACACTGACCTCTATTATGTTAGATAAGATTGCTTATTGCTTACAAAATGACAGCTATTCTTTATAACGATTTAATTCGGGGTCCAATGAAATGATTACACAAAATAAAACAAAAATAAAATGGCTTATATAAAAATATGTATACTTTCAATAAATGTCACTATTTTACCAATAAAGACGATTGTAAAATGAATAAAAATTGATTTCGATAAATTTCAGCGTCTCATAATACAGGTCAATACCCAGACGTCACATGAGGTTGGCACGCTTGCGCTCAGCTGTTTGGCGCGAACTCGGGGTAGCCATTTTGAAAGACAACAGGTTTTTGACAAGTGATTTATTTTATGATCTTATTATGTAAGCGTGCGATAATATTTTGTTTCGTGAGTTAATATTTGCGATTTTTGTTTTGTTATTTGACAAATTGGTTATTTCATTAAAAAAGCCATGGAATTCTGAATTTGCTATTAATTGTAAATCCACTATCATATACTAAACAATAAATTTCATAGCTCTTTGTGTTTAATATGTGTAGGTTCAGCAACTTGTTAGCTAATGTTGTACTACTTTTGCCTAAAACAAATATCTCGATGGAAATTAACAAATGAAAGTCAAGAAATCCTTATTGTAAATCTTCATTTCGCAAGGTATTTACAGCCTGGTGTTAGAGTTCAAGATACCCTTCTTTTAAAATCTTTCTCTTTAAATAATCAAATATTTTTAAATAATCAAAAATATGTAATCATTGTGATCAATGTTCAATCCTTTCTTATATTGAGGAGAACTCTTGCCCAGCAGTGGAATTTTTACAAGCTGGTTTTATAGAGCTTTGACAGAAGCTACCTGAAAAACCTCTTTTATTTGATTGTATTAAGGTACTTATTTTATAGTTGTGTTATTGAAACTATTACGTGGGAAAAATGCCTTTAACGCGACTGAAATCCAAGGGTGGTCTAACCACTAAAAGGTATTATAAAAGAAATATTCGGCCAAAGTATCTTTGATACCTCAAGCCTCCTTCAAATAAAACATAATTTCTCAAACCAAATACAAAATACTTTTGAATTTTGAGCAAAAACTTTTTGGCGAAAACCATTTTTTTTAAAGTGACCAGTGAAAAAGTTTGGAGATCGCCTTGGGAGCTTGGGATTGGGATTTTTGGGGTATAAAGGGAGTGGGTGCCGGCGATTTGTCATATCCGATTGCCTGTCCAAATTTGATATGGTAGTATATTACCTACTTGAATTTTGGCAAGTGTTTTTAAAGGAGAAATCTTGAACGTGTGTTTGATTGTTCAGATTACTTTTTGAAGCCTTGAAGGCACTTAAATATCAGCAATGATAAGGGAATAAGATAGTGTCTATAGAAATAAAGGCTTAAGAAAAAACATAGCATCGTTAACGCTATCGTTAAGCGAGAAATTAACGCGAACCTTTGTTGACTTGACGATTTGAATAGGTTTCTCTGGCTGTCAAAATTAAAAATCATTTATTCAAATAAGGCTACTAAGTAGCACTTTTTGAAGGTCAGATTACATTGGACGGCACCCAGTTTCGCCAACCCTTCATCGCTTCCCAAGTTCTTTTGCTGTGAGAGAAGAAACAGAGCAACAAACTCCCCAGCAGCACGCTGTCATTCCGTTTACAATATAATTATAGAATGCTTTGGTTGCAGGAGTCTGCTTCAAAGGTCTATTAGAGTTAAATGCCCGTTTACCCTTATATAAAATTTAACGCGTTACTTTAAACGTCCTCATATCGAAAAAGAGTTCACATTGTACTGATTTGTTCTCCCTGGTCGTAACTGACCAAGATAAATACAGAAGTCGTGCTATTCTTTAGTCCAAGAGACTTACTTCTCTGACCGATTATTACAATAAACTTAAAGTATAATCCTGCTATGTAGCCGTATCCTACCTACGCAGCCCCTTTGCCAGCCAAAAATCTATGACAGGAGAAAAAATATCGACCAATCTCCTTTGTGTTTCTACATCTCATAAATAAATTGACTCGGACAAAAAGTTTCCTTGGAATAGTAGTTAAAAGTTAGAATTTCTCTTGTTGTTTCACATCCAATACTGGCTTTCTTTGACATCTTTTAGCGGTGTCATCAAGTCATCAAGCAATGTAAGTGTAAAGGAATGCGTTAAAAGTGGTTATAAAAGTAACAAAGAAGGTTTTAGTTATTAGCAGATTAGAGGTCTTTTTAGGCAACTTTTGTGCTGCGCCTTTCTTTTCAGTAATCCTTTTAAGCATGCTTTAAACGCCGCAATTTTTGAAAGGTATTAAAACCTTTTTGTAGTTAATATATTCATTAGTATTGTGATTGGATTAATTATTGGATAATTTAATAGTGAAAGGAATTTGGTAGACATTGTTTGATTTGAAAGAGATAATTAGATGTCAAGTGTGTATTTTTGTAATCTAATTTTGTTAAATTAGATGACTAAGAAATGCTTAAGCATGACTTCTGAACAATGGAATAGAGTGTAGGTACATATAAAATAATTATAAATAAACTAGCTGTTGCCCGCGACTTCATCTGCATGGTTAGAAGATATAAGTTAGGAATTTTTGAACGGAAGCCTTCGAAGATGAATAACAATAATTTAATTAATTAATTGTCCCTGTTTTTTTCACATTTTCCATTGTATCTTCGCTCCTATTAGTCGCAGCGTGATGGTCCTCATCGATGAATGGTCTATTCAACGCAAAATTTTTCAATTTGAACCAGTAGTTCCTGAGATTAGCGCGTTCAAACAAACAAACAAACTCTTCCGCTTTATATATTAGTAGGTAAGTAAGTATAAGTGTTAGTATTAGTTATATTAAATCTTAAAATAAGTTACAAATGATTTAAGTACAAAAATAAACTAAAATTATCACAAACCGGTCGATAATAATCTATCGAGTGATATAGTGATAGTCTCATAATTGTTCTTCTTTTGCAATCATAATGATACGCGTGTGAAACTAACATAGAATTTGACATTGACATAACCTATTTGTAAATCCTACTAATATTATAAATGCGAAAGTTTATATGTATGGATGTTTGTTCCTCTTTCACGCAAAAACCATTGAAAGGATTTAGACGAAACTTGGTACACAGATAGTTTATAACCAGGATTAACATATAAGATATTTTTATCCCGATTTATCATCATCACCAGCCCATATTCGTCCACTGGACATAGGCCTCCCCAATTGCACGCCATCGAGATCTATCTTCGGCTGCTCGCATCCAGCTCCTGCCAGCCATCGTGCAAAGAAATAAACCGATACCAGTCTTACTATGGGATAAATGATGATGATGATGGCATCTAGGATGATTTCAAGCACAGCGCCTTCTTTATTCCTAAGGTTGGCGACACTTACGATTTCAAAATGGAGGTTATCAATTCGGCTTTTAGTTAAGTACCTCAGAACTTCGACTTTATGGGTATTTTGTTGATCCTTTTTACATTTAATGTGAAATCGCTGTCATTTATTCAAATAATCAATCAAGTTTGGATAAATAGTTTTTATTTTAAGTCAGGTGAACCTTTACAAATATTTTCAAATTTTAAAAATATTTTCCCAGATACTGATTTAAGCAATCAATTTGGTTATTTTAAATTATTTTTTATATTTTTCTTAGTTTTTCAATGATTCGCTGTATTACTTATATAGTTTAAAAAAATATACTG
Source organism: Trichoplusia ni (assembly GCF_003590095.1). Classification (NCBI taxonomy): domain Eukaryota; kingdom Metazoa; phylum Arthropoda; class Insecta; order Lepidoptera; family Noctuidae; genus Trichoplusia; species Trichoplusia ni. The sequence continues at coordinate 2,580,109 of NC_039480.1, forward strand.
GTCAATATTACTTTCCCGCCATTCCAGTCAATAAGCAAAGGAAACACGGCATTCGGACAAAAGCTAAGGAAACAACATTATGCCTAAAGAAGCATCCTTCCTCGTAAAGCGCTGACAGAAAATTGTAATATACAGAAGGACAACTAAGAAATAATTATTTAGAGTTATTATATATATTTAGTTTGTTGAAGTTCAAGAAATAATAGCTGTAAGCGGGACCATCAAATCTATACTTCTATACTAATATATAAAGCTGAAGAGTTTGTTTGTTTGAACGCGCTAATCTCTAATATTTATAAATAGAAGTTATAAAATATCTGTTAGGGCATAAATATAAATACTTAAAAAGACATAGTTTATTCGTATTTAAGGATTGTACAGCGCGGCTAATGACAAACGTATGTTTTTTTTCTTTCAGAGTCTGACATATTGTGACAGCACGTAGTCCTGACACAAACTCACCGACCTTCGTACCTATATCTTAATACTATCTGTTTATTTCGAGATTTTGCTTGAAAGAAAGAAAAAAATGACAATACACCGCGATTTTTTAGTCGTCTTGCAAAAGCAGCCCAGTTCATGTATGCAATGACTAGAACACGGTCATGATAAAAAAATAGGTATTTACGAGATTTGAAAAAAAAAATGCAATTTTTATTCAATATTATGATGCATTGCGTAGTTTTTTAGAAACACAGCTCTGTTGCGAGCGCGGTCCGAGCCTTGTAACAATGGTGAGGGGCGCGGGCGGCGGCGTTTTTATCATTTTTAAGAGTATATTTCGGATTTCTGTTGTTTAATTTTCTTCGTACTTATTATCTTAGTTGATGATAAAAAAATAATAATCGCGCCTAGGGGTGTTTTACGTCGGATACATGAACTGGGCTGCTTTTGTAAGACGACTAAAAATCACCGTGTATACATTCGTCTATCCGAAGGAACTTTCACGTTTACAATATGCATATAATTGAATTGCTTTTCTTTCCCATAATAAACAATGATTGATAAACTTTTATTTGTATTTGTTAACTTTTGGGTTTAAAAAGTTGACTCATTTTTACACTCGCGACATTCCTGTCAAAAAAGACATTTGACACCTCGATGTTTGGACGTAAGTTGTACTGATTTACTGAGTAAAGATTTTCGTATTAACATAATTTATGGGAATTATGGTTGTAGTAAACAAAAATGTTTTGATCCTTTAATAATAATAGCAGAAACTAATTTACTGAAAATCGAACAATAATGCTGATTAAAAAAAAACATCATTTGACACCTCGATGTTTGGACGTAAGTTGTACTGTTTTACTTAAGCTGACTTGACCTTCTGAAATATCTTCACAATGTCAGAGGCTCTAACGAAGAGCTTAAACAATAAATAGTCGCATCCGTTGGGAAAGCAACGAGTATTGGCTATTTGCTTTAACATAAACAAATATAGTTTTCGCGGGAAGCAAGGGAATTCGCATACAGCCAGATATTTGTCTATGGTGTCCGTTTTTGCAGTTAGCAACACTTGCTATTTGAGTTTCAGGTTTGCTGTGAGCTGTAGTTACAAGAAAATTATGATTTTTTTGTTGACAGTTATACAGGCTGTCAGAAGCTTGAAAGTCTAACAACCAGTCTAACTAAGGGGTATCGTGTTGCGCAGGTAACTGGGTTGAGGAGGTCAGATAGGCAATCGCTCCTTGTTAAACACTGGTACTTAGGTGAATCCGGTTAGACTGGAAGCAGACCCCCAAAATAGTTGGGAAAAGGCTAGGCGATGATGATAACTATTATACCGTGTACACAAACGAACAAACACTCATTTGTATCGCCTTTATAAAACTTTGGTAGCCTGCCTCTCTAGCCAAAAGATCTAAAAACTTAAATGTCATGTTTAGTAGGACTCAGAAAATAATAAATCAATTCGGCGCGGTTTTTACTTTCCAAAGGTTACCATTTATAAATATCAGGTGATCTTTTGTGTTGCTATTATAAAAAATATACAATGGCACCCGTAACTGTATGAGAGGTTCAAAATAAGTTTTTTTTTTTAATATATTACGCGTTTGACAGCCAAAGGCGTTTTGACAGTCGTTATTTTATGTTCTGATAGAAATGAAAATTGAAATTGGGGCTTTCGGCTGAAAGACTGACAGCACGGATAGCCGAGTGGTTGAGGTCACCACGCGAAACCCACTGAGCGCGACGTGTTAGTTCGATCTCGTAGGACAAGCATTTGTGTGATCTGTGTCTTGTGCATGCGACTTGAATGTTTGTGAAACACAAGACACAAGGATAAAATTCCTAAATTCGGTAGTCTTTTTTATAAAAGAAAGGATAATTAGCCCATTAGGACGATCATTGGATCAGCTAGTACACAATTTATAACATCTTTTATTCTGCAATTGGTTTTTAAAAGAACTAACCTACCTGTAACCAAAAATCTTGTTCAAAAGTATTTTTTTCCCTTTTTAATATAAATGTTGGTGGAATGGTATTGTGTGGCCGTGGGTTCGATTCCCGGGCGTATAATAACATTCTTTGATGTCGCCAATAAATCATTTTGGCGGGAAATAATTGAGGTTAGGTATTTAGTGGCTTGTAGAATTGTGAGGCTTTTTGAAGTTTTGTTGTAAAAGTTGGTGGTGGTTTTAATAGTTAATTCCACAATTTTCACACAACGCCATCTAGCCTCAAACTTAGCAAAGCTCGTATTATGAGTACTAGACAACTGATAAAAATACTTATATGTTTCTAAAAACATACATACACCTAGACACAGAACAAATGATCGTGCTCATCACACACATATCCTGAGTGGGAATCAAACCCACGACCTCCGGTATAGCAGTCACTGCCACCAATTACTAGACCAACATACCAGTCAGATAATACACTTCCAACTTAACCTAAAGAAAAACAACTCATTGTTTGTGCCCAATATACCAAAATCTTTTTAAAATAAGATGTCTGTATTTCTCCTGTCATGCAAATTTTATAACAAAGGAGACAGGATGTGAGAAGTTTCTAAAAGGGCGTTAATTTTGACCATTAAAATAATGAAACCTGGTCCTTTTAACCGAGGCCAATAAAGAAGGATGTTCTTAATTGATGTTTGTTTTTTTAGATCTGTTTGCAAAGGGTTAAAACGTTCTTATTACTAAGGCACTGCTGTCTATTTCGTAACCAGCTGTATTTCAGGTGTTTATGAAGGATTGCAACGTATTGCCATACACCGACACAAAACGCGGATGACGTAGCACGGCGGTTCAGGTTTAGTCAGTAAGAGTCGGACACTACCCATTTCCTCCCCGAGATAGCGGGTGTCCATGAGGATTCCCCCGCTTAACAAAAAAAGGCTGCTTTCAGAACTGTGATTGATGGACAGTTGAAATTTGTAGTTGTACAGATGAAATATTTCTGGTGCCGATGGAACATGATGACGATGTAAATATTGATTTCAATTTCAATTATTTATTGCATAGCATAATGTTACATGGGTTGTGAAAAATAAATTCCTGAATGGGGGATGTTCTTTTTTAAACTAAGAAAATTATGTTTTTAACGTTACAACATTTGAACAAATATTTTAACAGTTATTTTTAAACAAAGTCGCGTTTTGAAGTTAGTCGTCCTCGCGGACGAAGTAGCGATCAAAAGTGAGTGGACCATAATTTATAGAATGCTAAATCTCTATACCTATGTAACATGCATTATGTTTTAGGGTTATAGTTTTATATCCAAAGTTACGTTAAGTTGGTATCGATAAGCATATCGATCCCAACAGTCAATCATTCGTTCATCCCTAATGTCATATTTCTCATGTGTCAAATCTGTCATGTCAATGTAACGTCAATTGTCAATTTGAATGAGACCCAGTTTTCGTTGACGCCGTCGAACGTGCAATAACGTAAGTAATGATTTCTGTGATTTAATTGTTAATATATTAATTATTATGTGTTTCGTGTTTGATTTCCGACCTTTCCCTTCTGAGTTTTACACCTAACATTTCAAACTGTCACGTACCTTAACTTAAATAGGTATTATGAACGCATAACTTCTGTTCAGACGTCCGTGTAATCCACAATTGTCAGTTACCAGAATTCCGCCATTTTGTTATTGAGTCGGTACTTTTACATTATTTGTAAGGTTGTATGTCTGTTGTAGTTTTAAAGTATGAATGGCTGTGTATCCGGTGTTTACGATTGTGTAAATTTCAAGTGGATCGGTTATTTTTGTTGAATTTCGTTTTTGTTGTGAATTGTTCTGAAGCGGTAGGCGTTTTGAGTATGAGAATGAGTGCTTATCGGAGTAGGTAGGTGTTGGTATTTTCTTATTTGTTTTGTGCCACTGGATTTAATTGATTTGATTAATTGTATGGGAGTGTTTTTCATTGGCCTGTTGTCTAGTGTTTAATGGTTAGTTTAAATATGTTTTTGTATAAGTATCGAGAGCGTAATTGTAACGTTTTCTCTTCCATAATTGGAAGTGAGATTTTATTGAATTCTTTTTAATTTTAAACTTTATTTATTTATTTATTTATGTTTATGATTATACCGTAATATTTTTACTAAATAGTTTTAAAATACATATTTTTATTAAATACTTATGGTTTTTTTTCCGGTTCTTCTCCATAAAATGGCATTTGGAACCGTGCAACTAAAGTCCTCGTAAAATTTTAAAATTGCCTGAAAAACAGAGTATTTCATAACTTTTGATTTTGGCCCTGATATACCAGTGTTTTCGATTTAAGGAGAATGCTTGTGGGATGATGACTATACTTAAGTGTATTTATCATTTGTCTAGCACTCATAAGTAAGCTTTGCTTAGTTTGAGTCTAGATGGCGTTAAATGAGAGAAGAGGAGTGCAACCATTTAAAAAAAAAATTCTATGCCTGCTTATCATGCTTTCAAGTCACCTTGCTCTAAACGTAACGCTGACAAATTACTCCATTGTATTGAACTGAAAACTCAAATCACATCACTTGTCGAAAAGAAATGTCAAAAAACAATTGTACGACTGTAACAATCATTGCCTTACCTCAAAATTGTATTTATTGACTGTCATTCGGAATTAATGACAATTCAACTGTCAATAAGTCAAAATAAAAGATTTGAACATTAATAGTTTTATTATACATATACCATAATTATGTTTATTTACATTTTACATTTAAAACTATGAATTACAAAAATCTAAATTAATAGCACTATTGAAATCACTTTTTTAAAGGACTTTTGTCTAAGACTAGAACAAAACATATGAAGTAGTTATTGCCTAATCATAATTAATATTATAAAACGCATTAGCGCATAAGTTAATTAATTTATTATTAATTAAATACAAAAATAATATATTATATAAAAATAATGTCACTGATAAGTATTCGTAAAACATTGAATGAAACTAATTTTACGGATTTTATCGCGGTTTAATTTTAGATTTTAGTTTTCGACTTTTCGACAGTCTGCCCGTGACCATGATACCTGTAAATGTGTCGAAACGTCGGGAACTAAATTTTTAAATTAAACCGCGATGAAATCTGTAACCGTAGTTTCATTTCAATGTCTAACATTTGCGTAAACCTAAGAAACCACTATATTCGTAAAACATTTATAATAGTAGAATGGAGAAATTTGAACGACCGGTCAGTGAACTTTATAGCTTCAATTACTAAAGCGACTTTCAAGACGCCGGTTCTACTTCTGCCTTAAATCCGTTTATTTACACATTACGTTACTCACTGGTACTCAGGTGTATCCGGTTAGACTGGAAGCCGACCTCAACATAGTTGGGAAAAGGCTAGGCCAATGATGATGACAAATTACATTACACTCATTGGCCTCTGTAAATGATATTCAATCGTGTGCCTGTCATAATTTGCAATCCATCAATTATTTGACTCTATGACAATGACTTCTATTATTCATTTTCAAACGGTTTACTCACACGTATTACGACTACTTTCGGACCCAATTGGAGTCCTTACCATCAATATAAATAGATGGACGAGCAAATCGACTCACATTATGTCCGAAACTAGTCGGGCGGGCCCGATAAATACTATTGAACTGACAAGTCAAAGTCACGTCACTTGTCGAAACGGAATGTCATTCACATACATTTGAAGTTTTCTATTCTAATGCGATGCTACTTTATCTAGGCCAAGGGTTCCCAAGCTTTTCGTGATAAGAACCACTTTTAGTTTTTTTTTGTTAGTCTGGATCACCTTGTAGGTATAATAAAATACAAATGCGAGTGTGACTCTGAGGGCTTCGTACGGATAGCCTAAAAAAAACAATTTTCCAAAAATATCTAGTTCAATCTAAGTTTTGTTAGTAACCACGGCTGTAATTTCATCCGGTTGAAAGCTTGTGCTTAATATGCGAGTTGTCTTAATCAGTGGTAATTGGTCAATCATTCAAAAACCACGGCTTGGCTTCTGATGTTTGTCTATATCTACTGATGGTCTACGGACCACCGGTTTGCTAACCCCTGGGCCCGATTCTGCTATTTTACAAAGGCCGTCGAATCCGAATAGTTTCGGCATTGGAGTAAATTCGATTTGAAATTATTCTCTTAAGCATTTTGCCAATACAAGCATTGGAAGTTAATTATATTGACCTTGAGTGTACCGTCCCGTACTGAATTTACAATTACTGTGTAGAAAATGCTTAAGAGAATACGAAAATTGACATTTTAGCCAAATTTCATTCATTCATTGGCCGTTGTAAATAGCAGAGTTCTAGGCCTGATCTAGGGCCATGATTGCAATAAGTCTGCTCGGGCGGTGACTGACTAACTGTTTGATTTGAATGTTAGTATTCTATTTTATATTTTTGGTAGGTGTTCTTTTTACCATCAGTACTGTGAGGGTCGTTCAGCTATTAGTTTCATCGCTTGGATACCTGGAAAATATAAAAACAAACTTATAGGGTCAGTCAGTTGAACAGTGATCAACCCAAAAATTTTGTTATGAAGTGTCCGTCTAGGGATAACTTTTTGAGTAGACGTCAATTGAAAGAATAAGCGAAGAGCACGACTACGATTAAACTTATAACGCCATCTATTGGGTATTGACTACATTAATCAGGTTGTTTAAGTTTATCGTTGAGTGTTTAAGATAATAGATGTCACTAATGAGTTCCTCAGATCAATTTTATATTGTATGGGTTTTTATATATCATTAAATAGGCAGTGGTAATATAATAGAATAACTAGAAACAGCACAGCAGCACCCAACACCGCTTCCTGGCTGGGTTAGTAATTTTTACCAAGCAATTGGTACCAGCTGACCCAGCATCACATCACAGGGGTAAAAAAAATCCAATCCTCAAACCTACCCGATGCACACGAAATTTACAAGAATAGTTTAAGCAGTTTCGGAGAGATTAACTACTAACGTGAAACGACAATTTTGCCACGTTTTTATACACTCACTTTCTTGTTTTTTTGTTTGCAAGTCAATTTTGAGGCACTTCCCGACAAGCAGGCTGAAAGTTTCAAAGTAGTTTCAAACCCGATGACCATGCAATTGACCAGACCGATTTTGATAAAACTTCAATGGAGTGACAATTAAAAACGTATGGATTTACATTTTCTAAATCTATTAATTATTTATTTTATATTAAATTACCTTGTAACTCTTCCTGCTCCTTCAGGAACGCTCTCAGCATGGTCTCATTAATCTCCGTCCTTTCAAACGTCCTGTTCCATGTATCATGGCACTTATCAGGTTCAGTTTGAGCGCCTCTTCTTCATCACTGTAACTGGACCCTTCAACGATCATCCTTAACAAATCATTCTTTACCTCTTTCGACGACTTTTCATGTTTATGCTTCGTCTATAATCAAGTCTTTTTGTTGTCTCAACTTTCGTTTTTTTCCGCGTTGCACTTTGTGGTTTTTGTCGTTAGACTTGTAAATTTGGCTGGGCTTTTGATGTAAATTTGTCGTTCTGCTCTCAGTTCGATAGCCTGGTTTCGAACCTGTTTTCTTTATTCGTAGTAATAGTCGGTTGTTCTCCTCATTTCTAAATGCGGGAAGGTTTGAGCCCATGGCGTTGTTGTCGTTTTTTTCGTTGACTTCGTTGCGGGTTGCATGTTGTATCCTGGTGTTATGATATTGAATCTCTTTTGTGTGTTGGTCGTCGTCGCTGTCCGGTCTCTTTCACTTTGTAACTCAAGACTGTTTGGTTTGTACATATTCCTCCGTAATAACCTCTCGTAGTTATATTCATCGTGTAGTTTCTCTGTTGGGTCTTTGACAATTCTGCTTCGTTTGTGTGGACGATGTGTGGTATCGGAGTTGTTGTTCTTGTTTCTTCGTAATGATGCCTTCCGGTTGTTGAATCCGTGGTGTCGTTGTTTGTGGGATGTTTTTGAGATTGGTGATTTTGGACCTGAAATTATTTTTCTGAAAGTTGATATGTGGCTTTCGATGGAGCAGACACGTGTTGGAGTGAAGACCACGTTTAGGCAAACGTAGTGGAGGACGCCTTGCGGCACGATGTATCGATGATTTGAAGAAGGTGGCTGGCAGCGGATGGATGCGGCTGCCCAGGACCGGGATGGTTGGCGCTCTTTGGGAGAGGCCTACGTTCAGCAGTGGACGGCGATAGGCTAAGATGATGATGATGATGTGGCTTTTATATTGAACTAGGATAGAGAGCGTGTGGTTGAACGTTACGTTATTTGGAGATTCTTATTGTAAATCATATATTATTATTGTAAATTTGAATATTGGGTGGGTATATCAAGAATGCCAAGAAGGAGACGGGCGCGTCGTCTTGAGCACCCGTTCTTATGAGGAATGTGGAGTGGGCTTTTTCACATGTTAAAATGACGTCACCGTTGAGGTAGTCACGTGAAGGTTTAAAAGCTAAGAACTTTATTTTATAATTACAAACATAGAATCAAGAGTATTTAAAAAACTTCCACAAACAAGTCACCTGTTCTTTCACAACTCTTTAAATATTTAATTTCTCACCATTATTCATACTCCGAAAATTCCAATGCCGCCTTACATTCTTGAGGTGCGGGAATCTAGACTCTAATGCAAAATTAACAGAGTCTATTAATCTTTGCCCTCTCTCAGTTCCTTTGAGACGTTTGTGAGGCGCCATGAAAGCTTCGATGAGGACCTCACAAATCATTTTTCCTGGCATTGTAGCTGAAATATATTAAAAGGAATCATGAATAAAATAACTAATAAATGCGACAGGTGGTTAAGTAATAAGGTTTTGATTTAATTAGCGGATAATAGTAATTACGGCTGCAACTATAGTTAATGAGTAAAAAATTCTTCCTGTTTAAGAAGCTTCCTATTTCTTTGAGTTTAATTTAGGTGTTTCTACTCCTACGCTTTAATAATAATAATATATAATAATAATCATTTATTTGCCAGTAAAATTGTACCATACATCTTCTTATTTGCTAACAATACATTAGTAGTTAACAATTTAAAAATAAAGGAAATTTTGCTTGCGGTCTCCACACTAGGTCGGGCCTGTCTCGAGGAGACCTTGGAATCTCACAATTACAGCTATTTCTTTGGAATTCCGGTACGATACGTAATGATTAAGTTATTTAAATTCTAAACAGGAAGTAAAAATTCAGAAAAATAAAAAGCTAACGTAAAATGAAAATAAACAAGGTTATCCAACCACTGGTAAGAAAATTATAAGGAATTTTAAATATGTATCCATGCAATGTGTATGTGTATCTGAGGATGTAAATGTATGTGTGTGTATGAGTAAGGATATGTTTTGTGTTGTGTGTGTGGGAGTGTGTGTTGTGCAGGTGTGTGTGTGTGTGTTGTGCAGGTGTGTGTGTGTGTGTGTGTGTGTGAAGGTGCGTGTATGTGGGTGTGATATGCTACTTTATTATATATAAATTGAAGCATAAATTCTTGCATATGCCGGGCGAAACTAGTTTTTACTTTAACTGTTGGACATCTGAAAACTCGTCGTTTGATTAATTGTGGATATACTGAAGACTGAAGAATAATTTTATGGCTTTTTAAGACTATTTTAAGGATGTAAAGCTGGCGGACGTTTAGCACAGACGCTTCATGGTATAAACTAACAGTAGGATATTCGAACGGTTTTTTATACATGACTTTTAGTACAGAGCGTTGGGCACGTTCTATTTGTATCATGGATGTGGTGCCCACTCCACCCCAAACAGTAATACAGTAACAGATAACTGATTCGCATAACGAAACATACACGAGGTGTAGGATTTTTTTGTTGGCCGAATTACGCAACTGCTTCATTATGTGAACCAGCCCTCTGACACGCCTAGATACCAGGTCAATATGGGGTTTAAATGAAAGTCGCTGGTCAATTATAACTCCTAGATACTTCAGACATTTCACGTTTTTAATATCATCGCAGGAACAGGTATCTAGGTTACAATTTGAAGAATGGATTTTAAGTTTGGAACTATTGTTTGATGCTGATGCAAGCGTTTTGTGAAAACAGATGTAGTTAGTTTTATTAATATTCAACGAGAGCAGATTCAAGTCCAGCCAAATTTTAATGTTAGATAAACTTCTTTGCGCAGTTTCGTATACTGAAGTCCATGTTTTATTTCGGAAAATTACCACTGTATCATCTGCATAACAAATGACTTCTGCATTTTGGTTAAGTACACAGTGAATGTCATTCATATAGATAATGAACAGAGTCGGGCCAAGGACACTACCCTGTGGGACTCCGAAT